>NC_056525.1:72048604-72100378 GCF_019175285.1 Sceloporus undulatus | reverse complement strand
CACAGTGTGTGTGTGTGTGTGTGTGTGTGTGTGTGTGTGTGTGTGTGTGTGTGTGTGGAATGGATCCCCCATGAATCGGAAGAGATGATTGTACAGTTGGCCCTCTGTTTTTGAGAAGGGATCCTTTCCGGACCCCCCCCCCCCATGCAAATGGAGGCTCATACATGGCACACCCCTGCACATGCCACTGGAGATAGTGGAGGTTGCCTCTCCGTGTATATTCGAGGGCGCAGTTCCCAGATCTGCAAGTTAGGAGGGGCAACTGTATACTGAATCTGCCATTCTGAATAAGTATGAATAAAAGTTAAAGTCCAGAATACTGAACACTAGGAATCCTGAATTGGAAATACTGAAACTCAAATACCTTTTCTATCATTAGGCTCTCTAGCCACTAAAATGATGTTACAGTACCTGAGATTGAGGGGCTATCATCTAAATTGGGCTGACAGTATTGACAAACTGAGCCATATCTACAACCCATTAACTTGTATGGAATCATTTTCAACTTTAGTAAATGTATTATCTAAGTTAAGAACACCTTGGGTTGATTATTCACATACACACATTTCTTAGCAGTGGAAGGCAACCAGCTTCTTCCCAGAAATGTATGCTGAGGTAACTGGAATAAACAGGTCTACATTAATAGTTTCAGTATTTAGGATAGTTATATATCTCATATATTTGTTGTTGTGTGCCTTCGAGTGGTTTCCGGCATATAGCGGCCCTAACATGAACCTATCACAGGGTTTTTCTGGCAAGACTCTTCATGGAGGGTTTGTCATTGCTGTCCTCTGAAGCCGAGAGAGTGCAACATGGCCAAGATCACCCAGTGAGTTTACACGGCCAAGCCAGAATTCGAACCCTGGTCTTCTGAGTCACAGGCCAACCCTCAAACTACTATACCACACTGGCTCACAAATATAGTACTAGCCAACTGGGTAGTGGTTGCCTAAAATACTTTGTAGTTTGGATAAACTAATGAAATATTTACAAGATAAATAATTGCTAGAAAACATTAAAATATTCTGAGTTAATTGTTCAGACCAAGCAAAGCAAAAAAAGCTGGACCCTGATTAGATTAGAACTAATGTAAGTTGCTGACTGAATGTGTTTTCTTTTAAAACTGTGCCATAAAACGAAAGGTTAAGAGAAATATTTCAGTTCTATGATTCAATAAGCATTAGTGACAGAGACAATAGGGAGGTGGAGAAGATTAGCTGTCAAGTTTTGTGGCAGAACCAATGCTCCAGACACAACTGTTAAAAGCTCTGTGTGTTCCTGTTTTGATTCCAATCTTTCTCTCTCCTTAGAAAATAACCAACAAGTGTACAAGACATAGAAATAGAAATTAATTAAAGATGAGCAAAAGAAATTAACACTCAACTGAGCTCCAGCCATTGTTTCAATAACTCCCTTTATTATTATTATATTCTACACTGTATTATTAAAATTAGTTTCTGCCATCAGGTCTGAAAACTGGTTAAGTCGGGCATGAAAGCCAATTGTGTGAAGATGTTCAACTACTCGTACATTTTTTTGAATCTGTTGTAACAAACACATAGTTTCCTGAAATATACCGTATATATTTATATTTAAATTATAATGTATCTAATAAAATGTATCACAACTGGGAGACTTTAATATGAACACTGTTAGAAACTCAAGGCACATATACAGATAGATGACAGAGAGGCACATAGATAGATAGATAGATAGATAGATAGGGATAGAGATATATAAAACATTATAGACAGACAGATAGATAGATAGGCAGATAGATATAAAACAGAATTAATTCAGTTTGACTTCCATTTTAGCTCAATGCCTTGGAATCCTGGGATTGTAGTTTGTTGTGGCATCAGAATTCTCTTGACAGAGAACACTAAATAACTCACAAAACTACAAACCTCAGAATACCATAACATTGGGCCATGACAGTTAAAGTGGTATCAAACTGCGTTAATTCTGCAATGTAGCTACAACTGTAGACTAACAGAAACAGTCCAGAAAATATCCAATAAGTGTCCAAAGTGGTGTCAGAAAGATGAACGATCAGATACACATTCAAATGGCGATAGAGCAAAGAGATCTTTAGACAATGGAGCAATAGATGGTGGGTATTTATGTTTTCACTCTGGAAGTACAAGTCTCTTTACTGATAAGTATATGTTTAAAGGCACAGAGAAAACATTTACATCAATCTTAGCAGCCAGACTGCTGACCAGGGCTGGTTACAAGGGTATACAACTTCCTTATGGAATCAACTTCACTAAAGACCTGTCTGTTTCTGGATGTAATTCAAAGGGCTTGTTATGAGCTATAAAGCCCTATATAGCATAGCTCCAGACTAAGAGAGCCTTATCTCCCCATGTTAAGTAATGTTTTAATCAGATTGCTTTTTAATGCTTTAAAAACATTTGCACCACACACTGTTGAAGGTATTTTGTTTTAACTTGTATTTTAAACTATTTTGGTCCCATTGGGGGGGGGGGGGGTAAATAAATAAATAAAGATCCCCTGTTATACTTAAAATTCCCTGAATATAACTTACCTGTGCATGAACGTCTTCTATTATAAAGGTTTCCCTAAACCAATAAAATCTTGACTTCCAAGCAAAAAGAACACACAACAAAGGCTGGCATTACCTGTGCAACTTCAGCAGTACCTGGCTGCGTTAGCCAGCAGCTTCCTAAAATGGTGTTGTGATGTTCCATGTTGTCAAAATATCAGTTTTGTTGTAACAGCCTCAGTTTAAATCTCGTAAAACAAGCTAAGGTAGCTAACTGTTCATTATGTTGTATGGGACACTGTAATTTTTTATTCCACTGAACTCAAACCTGATGAAATTTAATTGACCAAATTCCAGCAAACATGAATAAACCATAATGATAAGTTTACACTTCTTTAAATGTTTTTTGGCAGGTTTGGTAGATGTGTCAGTGAGGAGAAGAATTTTAAAGTTTTTCTGGCAACTTGGGGGTAAACCTCCCTAATGGAAACTGCTGATATACATGGACACAGCAAGGTGCTGTAACTGCAAACATTACCATTTAGCATAGAAAAGTAACCAATATTTAAGCTGCAATACTAAAATAGTAGAAATTCTCCATATAAGCTGGTTTTACGTATGCACCCACACATTCAGCACCCTTTTTAGACAAAAAATCACTGCTGCTCTATTTTTGTATCTGCATTAAATTAGCACAATGATATAGATCAAACTGTAACTCATGAGACATTTGCTATTTGTTTGAACAAGCAAAGACAAAACAAAACAAAACCCAACAACATTATAATATAAAGTAAGATATGGAAAAATAATTCTGCCTTCTGTCTGGCCTTTTGGAGTGATAAAAATGGAGTAAGGGAGTCCACCAAATTAATTTCCTAAATACAACATTATGTTGTTGGGGATCTAAAGAAAAGAATAATGCAAACAACATAAATATCTATGGCAAAATATTCATCTTGAAAATGGTAAGCTTAGACCATATGCTCAATGTTACAGAGCAGAGGAACATTAAACTCACCATAAATCTGCTTGTTCTTTACACAAACAAAGCAAAATTTGTTGTGTACTGTATTGAGTAAATGTCTTAGAAGCACAGATTCAGCAGCTCTGGTTTTGTGCCCCCAGAATGTGATCAATGTATTTCACCAAAAATCAGAAATCCCTGTGTTAGAATTCCTAGCAGTTGCACTGAACTTGTAGCTAGCACTAGATTCAGAATGAAATCATAAAAAGAAAAGAAAAATCACAATGAGAACTGTGAGCACAGGTTAAGATATTTGTGGTCTCCTGGGCTTAAGTAAACTCTTTTAGGACAGAAAGGCACTGGAGCAAGAAAAGCCTAGCTCTTTGGTAAGTACACCAGTTTAATTAAGGATATATTTAAGAACTGACCAACATGAGCAATGTGAATGAAAAGGTCTGTGTTTCTGCCACCCACCATCTATGAGCTGAGAATCTAAAACGGCACTTGGCACTTGGAGTGCAGCACATGCCTGCTACCAAGAGCCCTTCCTAAATAATTAACACTTTGAGAATGCTCAGATGTGTCCTTCCGATTCATCTGCACATTGTAATTTCTACACGAGTCACAACTTAATGAATCATCAATTGTGACAAGATCAATGAACCAAACCTAACAACAAACTAAAGTTAGTAAATTCATGCCTAGGGCAAGAGTGCTGTTTTAAAAAAGCTTCCATCACTTTTAGTGTCTAATTAGCAAAGACAGGACTCCTCCTGCCGCCTTTTCCTTTTGCTTCCTCTTGAGAGGCACAGAGTGAAGGTACAGGGAGGGGGTTGTTCAGTTTTACTGCATGCGAATCCCAACACTAGTCCTTTGATCAGTAACAATGTCTGCAGCAGCATGACAAGCACACTAAGGATACCGGCTGCATTATGGGAAGCAGATTCCATACTAACCAGATGAATTCCTCTCATCTAAAAGAGATAGTCATGGCCCAGTGCATCTTTTGAGAAAATGCTGGTGTCCCCCCCACCCCCCAAAGATATTGCTGGGTTATTCCTCAACAGAGAAAGAACAGGTCAAAGGACAAATAGATAATAAAACATGTTCAGTCAGCAGAATTTACACTCAGGATATTAAAGGTGCTTGTATACATGAAGACCATACACTGAGCATTTGAAAATTCAGGAAGGGCAGAGTCAGTCCTCAAGGATTTAACAGGAGCATTGCTACGCTTTTCAAAGAGGATGCACAGATCATTTTGACATGACATAAAAGTGCCCTCCCCCAACACAAAACTGATCAGAACGAATGCAAGGGACATTTTTGATGGATTAGATCAGTCTGGGTGAAAGCATACAGTTATTATGATCATCAAAACAACTTACGGTTTAACCCCCAGCCCTGATCTGTATGGTTGGTCCCTATAGTTCCTACATGGAAAAAGTGAAATACATATCAATTGGGGTTTGGGGCAACTAGGAGTCATTCAGTTATGTACCTCTGCTCCACTCCTCTTCACACATGGGTGTGGGGAAATGAAGCCAGCTTTGGCCAAAGTCCCAAATGACATCATTTACTGTAATGGGCCCCATCCCCTGACATAATCCAGATCTGAGGGGAAGGTTTTGTGCTCTTCTCACTCCAATTTTTCCCCTTCCTTGTTTTAGGACATTCTTCCCAGGATATTCACTTTACATGTGTCCTTTCCTTCTAATATACTTGCAAGAACCATATTTTTCAGGCTTTTAAACATACTGTAACATTACAACAACAAGAAGAGACCTACATTGCATGGAATGAAAGTTCAGAGACTTGGGAATTCAAATTCTGTGCACTAGGTATCAGAGTTTACTCACAGAGTCCTATATATGTGAAACCATGAAAGATGAATTATTCAACACCTTACTTTTAAGCTGAGTTCAAAATGCTGCAAAACACTGTGTCAGATGTGGTTTGCATTCTCCCTAAACTTCAAACACTACCTATTTTGAAAAAGATGCATTGGCTTCCAATAAATGTCTAACTCAGTTCAAATGATATTTACTTTTAAAATTCTACATGATTTAGGACCCCGAACCATTCTCTCCAGCACCAGTTCACTTGACCAGTTTACACTATAATAGGTTCTCCTCAGTTTGTCCTTAAAATATTTCTAGACTTAAAGCACTCTAAAGTTCTTATTAGCAATCCCTTGTTGATGTTATTCTTTATCTTTATGTGTTGTCAAATCAGCTTCAATCCTATAAATGGGAAACCTTTTTTTTAAAAAATCGTGTTACTAACAGTTCTGTTCAAGTCTTGCAAACTCAGGGCTATAGTTTCTTTTATGGAATCAAAATGGGTGCCTCTTAAGTATAGAATCATCTCTCAAACTAGTCGGAATGCCCTTTCTTTTGTGCTAGTCTTCAGTGGTTGAGACTGTGAGAACATGTGAATTTGAAAAGCACTGAATTTGATAAGGGTTTCTATATCAGGGGATTTTATACCCCTTAGTTTAAGATTCAAACATATTTCTGGGTTGCTTTTATTCCACATTGCTAAGACATGTATGTCTAACATAGCATGGTTCTGTACCATTTTCTTTCTAATTAAAATATAGTTATAGATTATTCTGAAACTACTTAATGTTTTATTCCCTAATCTTTTTTTTGACTATTTTGTGCTTTTTCCATTAAAATAGTCTGTTTGAAATTCAGAACTGGGTTTGTAGTTCTGGGTTCTTCACTCCATTTATGAAGTTGTGAGAACGGATGAGTCATACAGTTAGTAAGCCTGTGAAGCTTTGAGCATTACGGTAGCATAACAAATATATACACGCTCAGTCTTCATACTCAAAGCCTTTTCCTGATGGTGGTTATAAACACCATTAAAGTGTGCACAAATCTATGATTTACCACTGGAAAAAAAAGAAAGAAAGAAAAAAGAAAGTTTAGCTGTAAAAATTAGGCATTTAGTTTGATCCATTCTTTATTTTCCATGCAGTGCCTAAACTGCTTCTTCCTTTTCAAGTACTATTTAAATATATTTTGTCTTGGGATTCACAAGACGGTACTCAGTTCTCCATTTGAAACTGTTCAACTGCTTGAATCCATATGTTCAAAGGAGCTTTGGGTTCACATTGCTTTTGAAAGTATATATACAACCAACTACAATGAATTATTTGAAATAAATATCATAGTGATTCCTGAAAGTGGTCTCCTCGCCAATAGTAATAATACAATGTCATATATGCCAGTGTGGCATAGTGGTTTGAGCACTGGACTAAGACTCTGGAGAACAGGGTTCAAGTCCCCACTCAGCCAAGGAAATCCACTGGGTGACCTTGGCAAAGTCACGCTCTCTCAGCTTCAGAAAAAGGCAATGGCAAACCCCTTATGAACAAACCATGCCAAGGAAACCCTGTGATAGGCTTGCCTTAGGGTCACCATTAATTAAAAATGACTTTACACACAACAACAACAACAACAACAACAACAACAACAACAACAACTGATGTTTAAAAGACTCTCCTTCCTTTTTTCTGTTTCAGATCAAGACTCTCAGAAGTCCTCATTATTTCTTATGTTATGTGAGACTGACAGAAGTTGTACACAAAAGTGTATGTAAGGTGGTGAAGGCTGGTATGTAAGTGACCAGGCCACCTGTATCATAAAATTCCTGGGATTAATATGCAAGATAGTGTGCTTATCTAAGCAGACACCTCCTCTGATGACTGATCACAATATATTAACAACAGTGCTTCCATTGTTTTCATTTTTCTTGACAGAATATACATCAAAATCCATGCAATTCTCTTACCATACATACATACACACATACAAAACACACACTAAGGTGTTGTGCTCTAGAAAGCTAGAGTGTATACATACGCTGCTTAAACATTCAGTGGAATTCATAGGCTTTGTCTTCAGTACCAATGAGTAAGTATTAGATAAGAAATGCTGTCTTCATCCCCCTGCTACAGTGCCAGGAGGAGACAGGGACCTCACTGCATTGCTTGGAAAGCACAGAGCACCATCTGGTAGGTTTTTGCTGTTTGAGCTAGTTTGGGCACAGACAGCTTTGTGCCTGCATTTTCAGTTTGGAACGAGTTGTGAATCACTAATTCAGAACTTTTCAATCAGCCATCCCATTACCAGCTTACATGGACTATCACCTGTTCTCTTTTCCCCCTGCCTTACTCAAGACATTGCATCTTCAAGCATAGACTGCAGAATCCAGCTACCCATCAGAAACCTGTCCCTAATTATTTAATTTGCTCTCTGTATATACTGTGTTATCCGTGTTCTGCTTGCTTGTAACAGCTGCCTGTCTCCAAGGTTGGCCAAAAGCATTTTATCCATTAAAAGAGTTCTTTTTGACTGTAAGTAGGCTATCAGGAGATTGAATGCTCTATAGCAGGGCTAAGAAACCTGTGGCCCTCTGGACATTGTTGATTTCCACTCCTATCAGCCATACAAGCATGGCAAATGGTTAGGAATGATGGGAGTTGGAATTCAATATTGTTTGGAGGGCCAATGATTCCCAACACTTGCTAGAAAACAACTATGGGAAGTTTAATAGCAGGTGATAATGTACCAAATACTTTACCTACACTCCACAAGGGCTTCTGAGTAGCTTCCATTTCAGATGGATGGTAAGATTCTAAAGGATTCATCTTATTGTTGGCTGACAGTATCCTACTCACTAAATAGGCCCAGTACAGCCTCTATGCTCCCTGTAGAATGTAGGTGCACAGAGCAAAGGTCAAGTTCCAAGGCATGATCCCTAGCTGGAGAAGTGAAGATAACCTGATATGCTGTTGCAGGAACTTGGGTACTCTGACCAACGTGAAAAGAATAGATGTGAAGTGCTTCTACTATTGTTAAAAACCACCTCTGACCCTACATTTCCTGGAAGCAGGATGTAAGCCTCCGAACATCCCCTGATATATTTATTAATTCAACTATAGTTTGATATAACATAAGGTGCCAGCATCAGTGGATGTAGCTACAATGGGATACATAGCACTGGAAAAGCACTCGCTTCGGCAGCACATATACTAAAATTGGAACGATACAGAGAAGATTAGCATGCCCCTAATTAGGAGCCCTGGTGGTTCAGTGGTTAAATGCCTGTACTGCAGCCACTCACTCACAAACCATAAGGTTGCGATTTCAATACCAGCAAAGGGCTCAACTCGACTCCTTACAAGGTCACTAAAACGACTACCCAGATTGTTGGGGGCAATTAGTTTACACTTTGTAAACTGCTTAGGAAGTGCTTAAAGTGCACTAATAAGCGGTATAGAAATGTATTTGTTATTGCTATAGGTAGTGAGAGTGACATGTAGACCCATTCCTTCTTTATGAGAAGTTGTAATCAAAAACACATGCTAAGGTGTTGTGCTCTAGAAAGCTAAGGATTACAAACAGGAAGGAAAATTTCAAGCACTTGCCAGCAATTTTTCAGAGACTTGCACAACACTGGGGAAGAGAGACTGAATGTTGGTGCAAGTGTCATACTGCAGCTTTATCAGTATGGTTTGCCTCCTCAGTCAAATGGCTCAGGACTTTTCAACATTGACAGCCAACCTTCACTAATTCTATAAATAAATGTAAATGTATGTCAGAGTGAGTTATAATCTCTACATTCTACAGTATAGCTTGACTTTTTTTTTTTTAAGTACTGCATACTTTCTATACAATGACTATGGTTCCTTTTTTCATTTAAAAATGTTGTTTAAACATACTCTGCCTTGGGATTCAAGACTATACTCAAAACAAAACAAAAAATGATGTGTGGAAGTTACATCTCATGTCATGAGAGACTTGTAAAGGTAACATGATATTTTTGCTTTGTAAAATAAAATGCAAGGACTCATATTTAAAGTGAAGGAGAAATCCCACCAGGAGGAAAAAATAACTGCAGCAAATAAACTGGCAAGCATGCCAGCCATTCTGCCACTTATTAGACACTGAGTGTTTTCCAAAGTCAGCACGCTGCTTTTAATGCTATGCAAACTGCACTGATATGCTGATCCACAGAGTGGCAGCACAGTTAGAATTACAATGCTAGTAAGTGCGAGAGTACAGCTACCTCTTGATATCAAAACTGGGGCTTCTCCACTGAGCTTGCTAAGCAAGAACTTGGAGAGATTTCAGTTCAGCTGGGCCAATGTGATAAAGGGATTGAAACCACAGAGGAAAGGATTAGCATGACAGATGAATACAGTGCAGTTTTTCCATGGCAAAAGCTAACACAGCTCATCAAGGAGCTGGAAGATTGGGGGGAGGGAGGGAGGGGATCATATACTGCCACATTAGTTTCCTTAACAAAGCGATCCTATTCCCTGGGACAAAGGACGATTAAATACCTACTCTGGTCTTCTAACACAAAAAAGAAACTGAGCTGGCAAGAAGTGTCCAAAAGAGCTACCAAGCACTCTGTAATATAAAATTCTCAGGAGACTTTTCATTTCACTAGGGAGCTATCCATAGTTTGCAATCCCTTTGGTGTAGAAGCAAGGGGAAATCTCTTGGGGTAAACAATAAACAGAAAGTAGAATACTTGATTTTAAAGCGTGCTTGGTTTTTTAGAATATATTTAAAGTAGTAAAACCTAATTCAGCTGCTGCCCTTGAGCTAAACTTTGATTATATATAGACAATTCCTAGCTATCCAAATTATGGGCCTTCCACACTCCTTGTGATCCGCCTTGAATCTCATCTAGCCGCCTTGAATCCCATCTTAGCAGAAAGACCCAATATAAATTCAATAAATAAATAAAATAGTAGGTCCGTTAACTTCTGAAAATCAACCACAGACCTCAATCGGATAAACGAGATAATGCATCTATGCTTTTTATAGCTGGGTTGTGTCATCCACCAGTCAGCATATACACAATTACTTAAATGCTGATTTCTTGGAAAATTCCATAGTTTATTGCACAAAAAGCTTAAAAGCAGTTTAAGAATTGATATTTTTTTTGTCCTGGAAGAGAAGTTTCTTTTAACCAAAGACACTCCAAAGACAGCACTTCTTATTTATAAGGGTTAGTAAATGATTCATTTCTGCTAATACTGTACTGACATCTAAATGTAGGGATATATTTGCCCTGGAATAACCCTGAAAGTGGCAATTGAGCTAATGGGAGATAATGGCTGAGGTGAAAAGGTTTATTTACCATTACCAAAAAAGAAAAAAAAAGGGGAAATGGATATATTGTTTCAATAGATTTCAAAAAGTAACCTCTGCTCTACTGTGACAAATATGAACCCTTTCCACTAGGCTGGCATGTTTTTAGAGTTGAGTAAAATAGTTACAGTACTTGTGGATAGTGAAGCTAGTACAATGTGAGAGAGCTACTAAGATACATAAAGGTCTGTGGGTTTCAGTGACCTATTAAAAATAAGCTTGAAAGAGAGTAAAAAATAAAATAAATTAGTTCTATTTGTTTATGCATGTGACTTCAAGTCACCTATCGACATATGGTGACCCTATGGATTTCATAGGGTTTTCTTAGGCAAGAGGTAGTTTTGCAAGACCCTTCTTCTGAAAGATAGCCTACAACCCCTAGTACCCACTCGTGGTCTCTCATCTAAGTACTAACCAGGACTGATTCAAGATCAGGTGGGATCTAGTGCCTTTAGGGTGGTTAGGTTTTTAGCTTATTAAGCCCTAGTTAATTTTGTATTTTGGACATTTTACAACAGAACTTTTTTTTTTTTTTTTTGGAAACACTTGATAACCAAGTATGGGCCAGTACAGATTGCAGACTGACACTAAAAGCCGCCTTGCCATCCGAGCACTACAAAGCTGCAGCGGAAATGGCACCCTTTTGCCGGCTTAAAAAAGAGTGGCATTTTGCAGCCTCTTTTCAGCCAGTAAGTAGCTGGATTGAGGCTGCCACGTGTGGCCGCCATGGCCCTGATCTAGCGTTCAAAGGGGCGGCGTGGAGCCGCCCCTTCAGGGCCACCTGTTTCAGCCCTAAGTGAACCTCAATCGTACTAAATTATTCACTATATCTGTAGACCCCATACAGAGAAAGAAATGATATGATAAATGTGCATTAGCTAATATTGATAGTGATTTGCTGATATTGGTTAGAATCTTATAATCTGATAAGATATTTAAGGGGCAGGTTTTTTTCTTTAGAGCACTATTGCCTCCATTATCTATTTGAATTAGAGCTGCATTCTTGCCCCTTTTCTATATAATGTTTATATAAAAGGGATAAAAAAATTACAAGGAAAAAACCTTTCTCCTCCTCTACATTTATTCTAATGATATGGTGTTTTCTCGCAATTCAAATTGCTTTAGGAAGACTACTATCTGTCTAGAGTAATACTTGGAAAAATGGTTAATTATTTGCAAAACTAAAGTTCTCTTTGATAGCAAAGCAGTCTTATACACAGTATTTGAAATCATATGAGACTGAACAGGTACAGTATTTCCCCACAGGTAGCTGGAGTAAGCATTTTTAGTCATCCAGGTTGAAAAGTCAATCTAACAATTTTAGGTATTACAAAAAGGGCAGTCTGCTGGCACCTCCATTTCTGCCGTCGGGAAGCCTCAGCCTCCAGACGGCGAGGCTTCCTGGCGGTCGAAAAAGAAGCCCCAAAAAGGGGCTTCTTTTTGTGCCGTGGAAATGACGCCACAAGGCGCCAATGGCACACTCGTGGCATCATTTCCGTGGCGCGACATGTGGACGCTAAGCGTCCAATACGTCAAAATGGTGGCACCCATGTAGAATGGGTGTTGCCATTTTGTATGTGCTCGGCGCGTACTTGGGTTAGGGGCATCTGGAAAGGATGCCCCTTTCTAACCCTAGTACGTGCCAAGCACGTACTTTCCGCCCGTGCGGAACAGGCCTCACAGTGGTTTCACTCTTATCCATTATGGAAAATGTAATGTCAAAACAATACCCTCAAGTTTTTACATAGATCTGGAATCTGGGACTTTACACCATGCTGCATATTTAAAAAATGAAATAAGCATTTCAACCGCTGTAATGAATGTATGTCAGAATTTATTCACTGGATCAAACTTCAAAAAGGTATAGCACCAATATTCTGTTTGACTATCCATTTAAATTCCTCTCAACAGATTTTACTGATTGAGAAACTCAGCCAAGTGCTTTATAGCTATAGGTTCCTTTTCTAGAAACTGGGCCAGACCATGTGACTATTTTATATATATTATGTAAATATATTTATATCTATTATATATTACTGTAATTCCTGTTCTTAGAATCAACCTCAAAGTATGCAATTTTAAATATATATATATATATATGTGTGTGTGTGTGTGTGTGTGTGTGTGTGACCCTTACATTGTATATATCACTATAAAGCCTTATTTTCTTTAAAACTGCTACTGGATTTGTAGAAACTACATACACAGTTAAAGACAACAGAAGCATTTGCTTTGCTTCCCTATCTCTGAGGTTCAGAAGCAGAAGTTTCTCTTCCCTGCCACCAACACCCCACAAAGCAAACAAACATACTCATGGGTCACATCCTTCAGGGAGCTGGGAAATTGTTTCTTGAACCCAACATAGTCATCAGTCTTTGCAAATCTCATCCTTAGGATCAAAATGAACCAACCCGTATTCAAAGCACTCAGAATCCTATCACCTTTGCAATACTGTATTCATTTAAAAAAAAAAACCACACTATTTCCCCCCACCCCCCCCCACCCCACCGTACCCCCCAAAAAACTAAAAAGCAGAATTAGGGAGGAAATGAGCTTTCAGAACTACACTGTAATTTGTTCTACAAACCAAACGAGCAGCAAGAAAAATTAGAGTCAGAGACATGCACGGGAGTTCATTGTATTGATACCAGCTGCTAGAATACTATAATCACTTCTGGTAAACATTGCAACAAGCCTTTCATTTTGTACAGCCTGTGCTGCAGGCTAGAATCAAGAAACGGTCAATCAATAATAATGGTGTGGTTTGTTTTGTCTTGAAAAAGGGAAGGAAGGAAATGCTGGAGCGAAATTCCCTCTTCTACCCATACTGTAGGTGAGCTATGAGTGAATGGGCTCCCTTTGACTCTGACCTGGTTTCTGAACAGCAGCTGAATGTGCCAATTTCTCAGCCTGCTAAGATTAAAGACCATAAATTGAAAGACTGTAAAGACTTGCAGAGTTTCTCAACATTTCTTTTTCTTCCTTGCCCAAAGCAACTGAAGGGAGAAGGGTCAAAGTGGAGGATGAGGACGTGGGTGGTCGTCATGCCTTGTTTCCAGGGACTCTAGCACAGGCAGTGAAACAGCAGGACAGGGGGGCATGCCAGTGCTTGAGAAAGATAGTGACACTCCCCAGCGGCCACAACACAGAGATATGGACCCAGTAATATCTAACGTAATGGAACATAGCCAAGAGAGATAAGGTTTGAGACACTTGGAGCATTTACACAGGAAATGCTCATTAATCAGGCAATAGCTACTAGAGGCTACCAGGCCATAAATAATACAACAACTCCCTCAAGAACTTGTTGCTGACAACTGACCATTCTAGAGGAAGCAATGCTCTTGTATCTTCACCCCGGTTCATTTTTCTGTAGAACTTGGATCCTGCATTGTAAATTGACAATGCTATCAGATGCTCCCTTGGACTGATGTCTTGGTTTCTTCCTGCACCCTACTGACTTGGACTGCCTGACTCTGAGAACCATTACTGGCTGGTAAGCTTCTGTATATGACTCATCTCTAATGGACTTTGTTTAGTACCTTGCCCCTGGCTGGTCCCCAAGACAGGATAGAGGTGGTGGACTTAAGGATCTAAGCTAAGAAGCATGACCACCTTTCTTCCTGTATGCTGTATGAGTAGCTCAAAACTGGTGTGTGTGTGTGCACATGCATATACACATGCACACATACAGACACTATACTGGACAATTCAGAGCTGGATGTACAGCACACTGCCACCTAAACCAAGCAGAGCAGGAGCAGGGCATTTATCTCTTTTTTCCATGTTACAAAGAGATAGAGAAAGATGGTCCTTTCTTTGTGTTTATGGTACATTTTGAATTTGTGTTTCTAGAGCTTCCTGCCTCTTCTTGCTTTTATCACATTTCAGACTTTTAAGTATTTCTAACACACACACACACACACACTCTCATTAGGATTTTTCTTCTTGTTGTTGTGCAGGCTCACTACAAGTGATAAAAATGGCTGCGAGAGATGAGTGCGCAGCGCTGGCTACAAGCTAAGTATATAATGCATGGCTATGGATTTAGAGAGCAAGCAGGCAAGACAACAAGCAAGGCTTGGGGTAGTACTGTACTTAAGATGGCAGCATGTAAGTCTTCATGACCTATACCTATTAACATTTCTAAGGCTGAGCAAACATAACTTGAACCTCATTCTTGGCCAGTTTTTAGGTGTATTTATTTATTTAATTCATTGTTATGCTGCCTTTCTCCCAGAAAGGAACCTAAGGCATCTCACTATATATATATAGTGAACAGTTGCCTTCCTCTACACCTCTCAATTTCCACAGTGCAAAGTCCTTTCCACAACCAGTTCTTCAGCAATAATCCAAATTCTGGGTCCCTTCCAAGTCATTTTTCTCCTCTATACAATTAATGTATGATTTTCATTACCAGAAGATGTGTCGAAAGTCCAGGTCACAATGTTGCCCCCACCCTGCTAAAGAAGAGGTCTATCAAACAGTATTAGCCACAATAAGGTGATTATCTTCAGGTCTGGACTTCCTGAAAGTATCTAGTCCTGAAAAATTATGCTTTTATAATTCTCAGGCTTTTTTTCCCTGGCATTCTCTTATTTTATTTATTTATTGGATTTCTATCACACCTTTCCCTCAAAATGGGATTCAAGGTGGCTTACCACAATTTTAAAAGGATAAAACTAAAACATTAATTACAATATTTAACAATAATTAAATAGTGCTAGAATTGAAACATAACAACAACAAACAACATAGTTAAAACTATTTTAAAAATTTAAGCAAACAGCACACCAATTACACACACAGGCACACACACTGTATAAGTAAAACTCACACACTAAAAGCCTATCTAAATAAGTATGTCTTTATCTGCTGGTGAAAAGAGAGCAGGGAGGGGGCCAACCTGGTCCCCAGTGGAAGGGAGTTCCACAGTCTGGGAGCAGCCACAGAAAAGGCTCCCTCCCGAGTCCCCATCAACTGCACTTGCAAAGGTGGTGGGACTGAGAGAAAGCCTTTTCCTGCCAATCTTAACACTCAGGCTGGTTTGTATAAGGAGATACAATCTTTCAGATAGTCTGGACCCAAGCCATTTAGGACTTTAAAACCAGTCTTTTAAATTCTGCCCAGAAATGTATTGGGAGCCAATGTAACTTTCAGCAGGGCAGCCCCAGTCAACAGTGTGGCCTCAGCATTTTGGACCCTCTGAAGTTTCTGAACAGTTTTCAAATGCAGCCCTAGGTAGAGCGCACTACAGTACTCCAAACGGCATGTAATTAAACATGTGTCACTATAGCCAGATCTAACTTCTCAAGGAACAGGCACAACTGGTACACTAGTTTCAACCACGCAAATGCACTCCTGGCCACAGCTGAAACCTGGGCATCCAGGTTCAGATCCAAATCCAGGATCACACCCAAATTGTGAACTTGAGATTTCAGGGGCAGCACAGGCTGAATCCCTGTTCCATGATTTGCCCTCTGACTAAGAGCACCAAAGTCTTGTCTGGATTAAGTTTCAATTTGTTCATCCTCATCCAGTCAATTACTGACAGCAGACACTGGTTTAGTAGAAAAGCAACTTCCTTGGGATCAGATTATCCGATTACCTCTGCCTTTCCCCCCCCCCCCCGCCACCCTCCAAATGAAATTGTGCAGCTTCTCTACCACAGTATAGATGAAGGTAGTCTGGAACATACAGTTTTGCTCATCTGTCTCCACAATGAACAACATCTGCAGAAACTCCCTTTTCTAAACTGCTGTTAAATGTAAGGGTAGAGACCTTTTTAATTAGAAAGGCCTTTTGTTTTAATTGGCTGTCAGTGAGGTTTCTTAAATGGGGTGTGCTGTCTTTCCTCTTCATTATGTTTTAAATGTGTTTTTAAATGTTTTAAAATTATTTTTTAATATGTTTGTTTATTTAATTTTTTTAACTTTTGTACTAAACATTGTTTTAGTTGTATTTTGTTTTAACTCACACAGTAAGCCACTGTAGGCCTCATACTGGGTGAAAAGCAGGCTATAACCTGAAGAAAAAAATGAGTGAATGAATAGAATCTCTCTTTTTCATATGTTCCTCTGGTGATCCTTACTGACTGCTCTCCCTTGGCAGTCCCTATCAACCAGGTCCACTTCTTTGTCCACCTAAAAATCTTCTCTCTCTCAGAAATGATGTGCAAAAGCTTATTACAGTATGACTTTTATGCTCTTTCCACACAAAGCTTTTATTATGAAACCCCCTGCCTCATTCATGGGTCAATGTGGTAAATCCTTCTGTTTGTAGTCTTCCACTGTTTTCTCAACTCTTCTTCCATGTTATCCTCTCCAGAGAAGATTCTAACAAATAGCTGAATAATGACCATTAACTAGTGCTCCATCTGGAAGCACCCTTGGTTATAATGCTCTTGGCAACTGAACAACATTCCTGTGGGGCCAACCACAAATTACATGCAAATGTATTCAAAAGAGCCTAGAGGTCTGACCTTTTTCTGTTGGTTTTAAATGGGAATCTGGGGCTTTTAAATGGGGGGGGGAAGAATTATATTCATTAAGTTGCTACTGGAAAGCCACTACTTTGAAAAAGGCACATAGATTCATGGAATTGGAAGGGGTTTTGTTAGCCATGTAGTCTAGTCCTCTGCCAGTGCAGGAATCCACAAGTAAAACAACCCTGAGAGGTGGTCATCCAACTTATGTTTTAAAATCTCCTAGAATCCTCCTTCTGAAGTAGGCTATTTCACTGCTGAACAATGGTTACCACGCAGAAAGTCTTCATGAATTTTAGTAGAACCTACTTTCTTGTAATCTGAACCCACTGGTCCAAGTCCTATTCACAGAAGCAACAATAAACTGGTTTGTTCCATGCTCCATATGACAGTCCTTCAGGCATTTAAAGACAGCTATCACATCACCTCCACATTCCAAATGAAATGCTATAGTTAACACACATAGAATCAATTTTAGTGTTAACCAAAAATGTGCCAACAAACAAGGGAAACAAAAATGCAGGCCGAAAAGACTGGAAATGTTCAATATACATCTCCATCCACAAAAAGGAGACAGAAAAAGCTAAAGCAACTATAGGACCATAGCATTAACTTCCCATGCAGCAAAATTATGCTTAAACACAGACTCCAATCACATATGGAGAGAGAAATCCCAACAGTACAAACAGGGTTCAGGAAAGGATGATGCACTAGGGACCACACTGCAAACATAGGATGGTTAAGGCAGAAAACCAAGGAATTCACAAACAAAACTGGCATGTGTTTGATAGACTGTAGCAAAGTCTTTGACTGCATCCATCATGAAAAGCTATGGAATGCTCTCAAAGACTTGGAAGTCTCACTACCTTTGATAGTTCTGATGAGAATCTGTACTCAGGACATTGGGCCACTGTTAGAACAGAACATGGAGAATCAGAATGGTTCCCAATTGGCAAGGGCATCAGGCAAGGCAGCATTTTATCACTCTACTTGTTCAACTTGCATGCAGAAAACATCATATGAACAGCAGGTTTAGACTTAGGAGAAGAAAGAGTGCAGATAGGAGGAAAGAACATAAATAATCTGAGATATGTGGATTGCACCATACTACTATTTGTGACAATTAATATGGAAAGTCAAGGAAGAAAGTGCAAAGGCAGGCTTGCTGCTTAACAAAAAACAAACAAAACAAAACAAAAAACAAAAAAAACCCCAAAAACAAAAACAATTATCACAGAGGACATACATAAATTCAACTTAGATAACGAAGAAATAGAAATAGTTAAAGATTTCTCATACCTCGGATCAAACATTGATCAGAACAGAGACTGCAGTCAAGAAATAAGAAGACTAGGAATGGGAAGGGCAGCTATGAAGGAACTAGACAAGATCTTAAAGGGCAAAGATGTGCAATTGAACACCAAACTTCGAATAATCAAAGCAAAGCCATGGTATTCCACATCACTATGTACAGATGTGAGAGCTGGACAGTGAAAAAAGCATATAAAAGAAAATCAACTCATCTGAGATATGGTGTTGGAGAAGAGTGCTGAGAATACTTTGGGCAGCCAAAAGACAAACAAATGGGCCCTTGAACAGTACAAGCCAGAAATACCCCTAGAAGCCAAGATTATCAAATTTAAGCTGTTGTACTTTGGCCCTATTATGAGAAGGCATAACTCATCAAGATAGGAAAGGTAGAGGGTAGTATAAAGAGAGGAAGACCACATGTTAGATGGCTAGACTCAATCAGGAAGGTCATGAACATGAATTCACAAGACTTAAGCAGAGCGGTTTACTCTTATCTATTTTATTGTTTGTATGTACAACACTGTACACATCTACAGCACTATATAAATAAAGCATAATAATAATAATAATAACAACAACAACAACAACAACAACAACAACAGGGAGTCTTGGAGATGTCTCATCCACAAGGTCACCATGAGTTGAGGTCAACTTGAGGGCAGTTAACAACTGCAATAACTACATCACCTCTCAGTCTTTAACAGCCTATAGATACCAAGAGCTCTCAACTATTCCACCTAGGACTTGGTTTTCAAATCTTTTACTGTACTGAATGGCCTCTCCTGTATACAGTACAAGCTGTATACCTGTAGTAATGAATAGTAACCCCAGAAGAGTTGTATCCTCATCTTAAAAAATATTTATACCAAAAGTGTAAAAAATCAAGTTCTTAATAGCCACTGGTACAAAACAACTGAGCCTAGTAAGTTGCAATCACATTGCTACTGAGGTCAGGGAAAATTGTTAGTTTCCCATTAACATAGTTTTAAGTTTATTCCAGTTCAAATAAATAGACTGTGCATTTTTAGTAGTAGTAATAATAATAATAATAATAATAATAATAATATATTAAAAAGTCACTAGTACTTACCTGCCCTCCCTTATCTGCCCTCCAGCAACTCAGGGCTGCTGCTGCAAGCTTCAGTCAAATGAGCTCATGTTTTTTGTTTTGAAGCACAGGTACAGGCAAAGGTGTTGATATATAATTTAAAAAAATTGAGTCACAGGTTGTAAAACCACTCTGAGATCAGTTATATACATCTGCATTCGCACTGCAGAAATAATCCAGCACTTGGCTCAATGCTATGCAATTCTGGGATTTGTCGTTTGTTTTGCATAAGACCTCTCTGGCAGAGAAGGCTAAATGTCTCACAAAACTACGGCGGGTTACAGACCGCCAAAAAATATGTAGTGACTATGTATTAGGGTTAGGAAGGTGCGGTGCTTCCGCACCCCCTAACCCTAATACGTAGTCACTACGTATTTTTTGGCGACGGCCGTTCCAGATGGCCACCGCCATGTTTACGTCTTGGACGCATAGCGTCCAGACGTGTCGCAGAGCCTATGATGTTGCGAGTGTGCCAGCGGCGCCTCGCGGCGTCATAGCTGCGCTGCGGAAAGAAGCTCCATTTTGGGGCTTCTTTTTTGCTCCGTAACAGAGCCGCGCGGTTTGGCTGCAGCGGCTCCCTCACGGAGCAAACAGCGGCGGCGGTTTATAACCCGCCATTATTTCCCAGAATTTCACAGCACTAAGCCATGGTAGTTAAAGTGTTGCCAAACTGGATTATTTCTGCAGTGCAGATGCAGCCTATGTCAACTTTGTGCAAAAAGTGTAGAAAACTGAAGGATCGTAATATATTAATTTATATGTATGTATACAAATTTAGAAATGACTGCTATAATTGTTTAACATACGGCAAGCTAATTAATTTCTCAACCAAATTACCCCAATTCTAATATTAATTTGTACCCCACCCCGCTGATCATTCCAAATTAATACTTCCATTCCAGTTTATTTGCTACACAGATCCTTCTCCAAATGAAATTCCCTTTCACTTAATTGTTCCCATTCACCATAATCACTAAATCACCTCTAGGTTTAATCTACAAAAAGTATGGTGCAGGTAGAGCCAATCTCAGATAAATGAAATGCCCCTCCAAAATATGTGTACATATAAGAGAGAGAGAGTGGGAGAAGGAGAGAGAGATCTGCTATTGGAAATGAATGGAGTATTAAATAGTTCTTTGAAAATCTTGTTCATTTTTCATCCGCCTCCCCTCTCTTACATAAACACGTGTGTGTGTGCATGCATGTGTAATGTAGACTTCAATGTCATTTACTGTGAACAGATGAAATAACTCTTGGTTCCCATGCCTTTTGTCCCCCCAAACAACTGATATTCAAAGTAAACTGCCTCTGAACATGGATGTTTCATTCATCTTTTACCAGCAGTTCTCAGTATCTTCTCTATGAATTTGTCTAATCCCCCTTTAAAGGGCATCTGAATGTGTGGCCATCAAAACATTTATCATTTGGACACTGTGTGAAAAAAATACCCACAGACTGCAGGTGAAAGCTCACACAGTTGTATGTAAACGAAACAGAAATAAAGGCTGAAAACACACTTTTTGATATATTAGTTTACATGTTTTGTCTATACAGTCAGCCCTCCATTTTTGTGGGGGATCCATTCCGGACATCCCTCCTATGAATATTCAAGACTGTGGATCTCAAATCCGCAAGAACAGAGGGTTGACTGTATATCCTTAAATGAATAAGTAACTCAGGAGAAAAGAAGAAGCTCTGCTCAATCAGACCAAAGGCCCACCATGTCCTGCTTTCTGCCTCCCACAGCATTCCAACTAGAAAGTTGTACATTTAAAGAAGAAAATACAAATGGACAAATACAGGATGCGTTGCACGTGGTTTGGCAATAAATGTATGTGTAAAAAGGATGTAAGAGTTTTGGTAAACCACTAACTAAACATGATTCAACAGTGTGATGATACAGCAGCAGTAGCAGAACACAACAAAGCAAAAAATGACAATATTATTCACTTGAAGCAGGAAGAAAGACAGCATGACAAATTCTACCTATACAAAGATATACTATAGCAAAATCCTATGAGAAAATTATCCTCCAACAACATACTGTTTTGACAGAAATAAGGTAAATGTGCTACAAAATGGAGTCCTAGTCCTCCCCAAACTTTTTACTGGTCTGCTAGCACCAGATTTGGGCCATGCATCATCCTGACCCTGCCAAGAGGAGAGGGAAGGATGCTTTATATAGCCCTTGCATATAGCACCTCAGAAACCTTGTTGAGAAGAATCCTGGTCTGACAAGAATCTTCATTGTTTGGAATTTATTCTGCACAAAATTTATATGTTCTTTTTGTGCAGAAAACAGTACAAATTTTGTCCAAATTAAGTCCCAAAGTGGTAATAATTCTCAACATGTGCGTAGTTTCTGAAGATTTTCTTGCAGTGGGAAAAAACTGCTACAATTACTCACTGCTTCCTTAGAAAAGGAAATTATGGAAGAATTACTTCTATAATTAAGCAGTATCTGAAGCAGGTTGCTTCAAGCAGCAGGCTGTTGCAGATATTTGATTTGAGGCCAAAACTTTATTTCTTAAAAAACATTTTATTTGTGAACATTTATGCACACCATACTCTGTTCTATGAGGATAGCTCTGCTCAGGTCTATTTTGCAGGCCCACAAGTTTGGCCAGTCATTACTCAATGTACTAATCCTCTCATCGCAGGCCGTCCTGATGTACGTAGATGTGTGGAACCAATGTAAAGCAACCATAAGAATGGAAGACCAGAATATTCAATCTCACTTAGTCATAAAGCTTATTAGGTGACCTTGAGCCAGTCATTATCTCTCAGCATGATCTATTTCACAGGATTATGCAAATAAGATATTGGGGAGGTGACATCTTGAGCTCTGTGAGAATATAATAATAAAAAATAACAATTTGCATTTTACCAGGTACCTTGAAGCCTGGGGTCTGGTATTCAGGAGACTCTTCCTCTAGTAGAAGTGATGGAGGGAGTGACCTTCAAGCTCCACTTAACTCTCTAAAGCAATCCTACCTGAATTTAATGCCAACGCAAGCCTACGGCCAAGAAAGTGATACATACCCAACTGCCACAAAACTCTGCTATCAACCGGCTCTTATCAGACAATAAGTATCATTGGAAAATGTGCAACACACAGCCAACATTAGTCTGGCTGCTACGTCACGTCACTATATCCCATAAATATTCTCTCTCACTAATCTTGACAGAGAATTTTGCTAAAATTAGCATCTTCCTCCAAAGCATTAAATATACCATTTCATTTTTGAGTCCTTTCTGAACTTGAGCTCCATCATGCAGCCAATGACATTCTGAAGCCAAGTCAAATCTGATACTTTTCCAACCCCAAATCTACTGCACATCAGAATATCTCACTTGAAGGCAAAAAAAAAAAACCTTTTTTTTGTGTCCCCCCCCCCCCAATATGAAGTCTTAAAAGTCTGAGGTTCCCCCTCTGCCCCACAATTCTCACATCAAAGGGTTCCCTATTAATTTTTTAAGATGCTATTTAAAACTTTACAGAGATGATATTTCCTGCTTCATAAACCTTGTAGAATGAACCTGGTTGATAACACCAGTGCACAGCAATCCTCTTGATGGAACTGGTCATTGTGGATGTATTATATGGTCATGTGCCATTAGACAGCCATTTAAACAATGATAAGACATGGAAATTATGACATTTAGACTTGGTAAGTTCTATAAATCTGCTGACACTTCTTCTTTGAGGAAAGGTTCATAATGTTAAACCTTCTTTGGTTGAGAAAGTTACCAAAATTATAATCTTCTTCATCATTAAATAGAAAGACACAGCAAAATAATGCTATGCTGATGTCTCAATTTGACATACATAGAGGGCATAGTCACTAAGATCACAGATACTTTGTAGTTACTTAAAGTCAAACACATGAAATATAAAGCTTCAGACTCCCCTGAAAGTGCTCAGATATCACTGCAATTCAGAATATACTATAGCTAAGGGCCATTTTACATGTTAACTTTTTTTTCTGACATAGGGATTAGTTTTCATATTGAAAAGGTAATGTGAAGTTTTGTAAATGAAAATGTAGAGGCTCACTTAGAACAGCTGTGGGCTCTACTCATTTTATCTCTAGGTTGCCTCTCTGATATTTATGAATGAATTAACAGTTCTGGTCCAACAATATATAGGGAGAGTCTAAAACATTTGATTTTCCCTATAGAAATATGACATTTTTTTCCATTTTAAAATAATCTGTAATGGCAATTTACTCAGAGGAGCATTCAAATATAACCTCACTTCCCTTAATTAACCTGATTTTACAACAAAGACTCTTTCTTTGGCAGGAACATATAAAAGAAAATGAGATAAATATGAGCCAATGTCCCTTGTTCTTGCTGATTCTTTTGCAACTAAGCATAAATAAGGATTAGACACAACTAACTTTTGTTTACTGTTGAAATACAGAAACCAGTGTTATATGAGTATTTCCAAGGACATATTGTCTCATTCTTTGTGAGACCCAGCTCTCTACAGAAATAATTTGTAACTGTCAAACATTTATCATTTACTGCATTTCAAACTGGGTAACTTCAAGGAACTGGGATGAAGCCAGCAGATGGTGATAGAAATTAAACTCATGACATGGTTCAGTAATCAGTGAGCCTTAGAAAGACACAAGGTGCTCTTTTCCTTCTTTGTCTCCACACTGTACCCTTGCTAGATTCCAGGGCTAACATCATAAGCACGTCCTTCCTTCTTACTCTGCTTTCAGTCTGCAATATCCTCCTAGGCAAAGTCAACTGGCAGAGCTAGCTAGTATTTAAGCTATTCCAAGTCCAGCTTTAGGACCATAGTGCTTCGCATTTTAACAAAGGAGCTGGCTTTCATAAATGCATTTTAGCAAAACACCGGGGGAACCACTGCTCAGCTGGTGCAGAACTTTGGAGCCAAGGCTTGAGGCAGCTATGCAAACATAGCACAGATGAAAAAATTAAGCAATATTTTAATTCTCATTAAGATATCTTAAAACAAAGAAAATTAAGTTATATGTATATCAGCTCTGCATTTCCTTGACATGACATAGTATGCTTGAGGCTACTGAGGGAGTAAAGGCTACCCACACAGCATTGAAGTTCAGATTTCCAAAGTCTTTGTTCATCACCACTAATATAAGAAATCAAGATTGTAAAAGAAATGTATAAACTCCAAAGCCAGCTAGCTCTCTTTTCTTGGCATTGTTGCTGTTGGATCTGGTCCCAGCAGGAGATGAGCACAGAGAAAATGCAGATGATACACAGAAGGGCACTGGACGTCAAGCCAATCTGTCCTCTGTTATACCCATCAGAGCTGCTATGCTTTGCTAAGGAGGAGGATATGGCGACTCATTCAGCTTGGTGCAGTGTAGAAAAATGCTGCAGCATCCTTCCCCTTTCTATTCTGTATAATCCTCCCTATTTAAAAGGTTCTGTAATGCATGGTGTAATCCCCAGTTCTACAGCTCAATCACATATTTATTAATTTGTGACACCAAGTGCCCACTAACTGTCCCTGAAGCTTTCCTTCTGAATGTGTGTGTGTGTCAGTTTATTGATTCCGGTCCCTTCCTGCCTGCTTTTCTCAAACCCTTCTTCTGCTAGGCATGCAAGAGTATTTCTGTGCTGCTGCAGGTCATAATTGAAAAAGACAGAAATGCTCGATATGACTCATACATTATTCAACTTATCAGCTGCCCAAGAGAAAAAGAAAAGGAGAGGTGTTTGCATGTCTACCTCTCCTGCTATCAACAGAAGAAATAATTTTCAATTACACTAAGTGTATGCAGCTCTGTTCACCAACAGAATCTGGAGTCAGAGAGATGGAAGCAGAGGATGAAGGATAGCACAGGGAAGCAACTGCTACAGAACATCTGAGTGTTTGGATTCTTGGCTCCAGATTGCTTCTTAAATATGTCCCAAATGGAAAGGCTTAGCAAGCAGAAGCACCATCACAACCCACAGCGGAAATCTAAATCAAGGGCCCATGTTAGCCACTGAAATGACATCACTAATGCCAACTAAACCCTGACTGGCTGTGAACTTCTGACTTCAGTCCAAAACCCGGGGGGGGGGGGGGGGGGGGGCGCTTTTGAGAAGATACTTTAAGCATGTATTTATGACAGTATGCACAAAAGAATGGACGCTGCCAAAAGCTAGACATTTTTTCAAAGAAAATAAAAACCTGAATAATTTCTACCATTCAAAGTTCCAAATTTGAAATAAGAAAACAACAAAAGGCCCTTGATATTCAACCCTGGAGCAGTAAGACAAGGACCTACATTGTAGATGGTTGTGCATCCTTGCTTCCAACTCCTAGAACCAGAACACATTTTTAAAAATACTACAGGAAGACCCATACAATTTGGCTTTCTAATACTAACCTTCCAAGGGGACTTCTAAAGCAAATCACACTACAGCAGGTACAGCAATTGAAATGGCTTTAAAAGCCCACTACATTTCTTAAACCTCCACCTCCTCCACCTCAAGCACATGTAATTGCTTATACTTACAAGGTTCTTATAGGACCAAATCACACACCACTCCCAAACATATTTACAAGGTAAACAGTACTGTGGGAACAATCCAAAGCCAACCTTAACAGAAAAGCTTTTTAAAATATGTCCCAAAGAATTTAGCAATCACAAAGAAATACACTTGCAGATGAATAAGTGAACCTGCACATAATTCTGACATGTAACCTTGGTTAAGTTATAGAAAAAGATCTTCACTGAAATAAAATCCTGACTATGAAATTTCCAAGTAAGTAGATCCTTGCCTTACACAAATTCATGCTAGTTTTGGGTCTGAAACATTTAGCATAGGCTAGTAGTTATTTTTGGACTAGAAACCCCACAATTCCCTAGCCATCATGGTCTCTGGCTGTCGGATTCTGGGATTTATAGAACAAAAATCACTGCTTTTCACAGAGAGTCTTTTCAATTCCTTGAAATAGGACCTAGTATTATGCGAGGAATCAGTTTTGGGACGCTTTGTGTATAATGGATTTTGTGTATAATTTGGACCACTATTGCTCTTGCCTGAAATGAACAACAAAGTGTTCTCTCTGGGAATTTTCTAAGTCCTCCAATGTAATTCTATGGTATACTTCTACCAGAAGTTGACCATAAAGCTGCAATGGAGGACTTAGAAATGCTTTAAAAAGTATTATCTCTAGGCATTTTCTTAGGTCCTCTGGTGCCATTCTATGGTATGCTTCTTCTGGAAGTTGACTGGAACAGTGTTCAAACATGACTAACAAGGGACCCACAGGTCTTTGCATATAATTGAAACCGTGTAATATGAACTTGTGTAATCCTGGGTTGTCTTGTATTTAAAAGTACCTGAGAGGATTCCTGGTAGTCAACAAAATATATTAAAGAGCAGTGGCTATATAAAGACTGTAAAGTACAATTGCCCCTCTGTTTGCGCGGACTTCAGATCCATGATCCTCTCTTACTCGTGAGAAGCAAATGGAGGGGGTTAAAATGGGACATGTGCCTAAGGCATGCTCCCACAGCTGCTCTCAGGCATGCACCTCTATTCAAGCCTGTGGGGCTTGAACATCTGTGAGGGGTGTGTGTGTGTGTGTGTGTCTGGAACAGAGCCCCCACAAAACCAAAGGGCTCACTGTATTTGGAAGGTCAATTATTCTTTAGCTTATAGATGTACAGTGGCTTCTATTAATATAGCTAAAAAGCATGAGATACTAGAGACTCATATCTCTTAATTGTCAACACATATGCTTTATTTGCAGAACATTCTGGAAGGAAAAGTTTTTCCCCCAAAAAGTCCTACAATCTTTTATTTTATTCAGTGTAGTGGAAGAGTGGGTAAATATCCCTCTCCATGTTATGGGCAACTCCCATAATTTCTCACCACTGGCAAAGCTTAATGGTAACTGCAGTCTAAAAAGGTTTGAAAGACCACGGTGGCTCATCCCAGATGTAGTGCAACATAAGCCTTTCTCAATGGAAGACTGCATTAGTAAATAATTTATGTTCACGTAGATCTCTATTCTTTTGTCTGAAACCAGATCCCCCCCCCCAATTTTAGGTAATTCGGACAAACTGAAATTGATTCAGAAAAAAGAGCACACCCAGACATCTCTAGACCATTATGAAGTCATCAGACCACAAAATACCATCAAACTAAAGGGAGACTAGCAAAAGAAAAAGAAAGAAAGAAAGAAAGAAAGAAAGAAAGAAAGAAAGGCATGAAAGAAAGAAGTGGCAATCCAAAGAAGAAATTTCTATTTCTTAAATCTTTTTCCTCTATTCTCCTCCTCACACACTCTATGCCGAACACAATTAAAGGAGAAATCCTAAGGGGAATGAGCCACAAGGTTAGAACACTAATAATGGCACTTCCCATTTACCCACATTCCATCCAAAGGTAGGAAAATGAAAGGTGGGGTGAGCTTTGTTTTTATTCCCTGCTTTGGAATTGTTGTTGTTAATATTATTGTTTTGCCTATATGGGATGGAATTCATTAGCCCCCTCACCAACCCCATTAAGGTTCACATTATCAAAGGGCCTGAACAGATAGTCCAAAATAAAGCTGCTTAGGGTCACTTTGGAAGTATGCTGTTTAAATGATGCATGTGTCCTAAGAGGCTGTAGGCCATGCCAAACCCACACTCCAGTCCTAACGACTGGAGCGCAGCTTTGGTGCAGCTTATGGTCTCTTAAGATGTGTGTGTTATTTAAACAGCATTCCTTCAAAGCTTTATTTTGGCTTGTCTGTTCAGACCCTTAGTTAAAACTGATTGATATCTGTATCCCAACAGCAGACAGGCATGAACAATGCTTACATGTGCACCGCCTTCAGTTGTCTTTCCCTTCGTCCCCTCCCTATCTCATCCCAACTTCTGCATATGCCTTCCTGTCTCCCATGCAGAATTTCTTTCTCCTCCACCCCTCTAAGGGTTAGAGGATACAGAAAGAAATTCACTGCATATAAAGACAGGTTGAAAGGCTGTTCATATGGGTGCATGCCTGTCTCCTAATGTACATTTCTGTTTCTCTTATTTCCACCACAAGAGATGGAGATGCTGATTGAAGCACAGGCAGGCACTTGCACAACTGTGGTGACTAGAGCATCTTTATGGGAACAGCTCATGTCAACTTTCTGAGTTTCCCTCGCTCTCTCTTTTTTTAGAGAGGAGAGTGTGTGAGCACGCTCCTATGTGTGACAAAGAAAGAGAGTACACATACATAAGGCAAAGGAGGCAGGCTCTGAGTCAAATGTGGTCTCTTGAAAAGTCATGTTGTAGGATTACTTGAGCATCATCACTAGGTGGCAGGGTGATGGTGGGAAGAACTATACAGCTCAGGAAGTTGAAATCTGGCCCCCCTCTCTCTCTCTCTCTCTCTCTCTCTCTCACACACACACACACACAATATGATTCCACCTTGACTGATGATTCCCTGATGGCATCCTATGGAATCCTGGGGTTTGTAGTTTTCTGAGCCCTTTGAATTCTCTGGGTGAAAATTCTAAATGACGCTTCCTATCCTCTCAATGCCACGCTTCCACACAATATTGCCCTGACTCTTAAAGCAGAATCACAGTGCTATAATTGTGTAGTGTGTCCCTAAACTTTAGTTTGGAGGGTTCCCACCCTCAGTTTAATGGATCATGCAGGGAAGGGAAATGATCTCTGGTAGCATATACCACTGGACATACTGTACCTCTCCAACAGCTTTTCATCCTGCTCATTATACAAAGTAAAGTCACAAAAACCCATAGACTGAAAAAACAGAAGATGCCATCCCTAACAAAGAGGGATAGTTCTGAGATATTTTAAGCCAAGTACACTGCACAGACTTATGCATGAAATGCAGGTATGTCTGTAAATACTCTCTGCAAACATGTGCATTTACTCCAAAGTAACTAATATTCTAAGCAAAATGTACATCTTTTTTAAAAAACCTTTCCAGGCACCTCAACACACGTTAATAATAATAAAATCAGTAACAAGACTTTAAAAGGATTTGATATGAAAAGAACATGCAGAGCAAATATTAATCCTTTTATAGAAGATGTGTAGAAACAGGAACATAACAAACTACTGTACATAGAAATCTGGTTTTTCCAATGTGCCCAAATGACTACATAAATTAAAGAGGCTCCCACCTACCTTCTAGCACTGTCAGTTTGGCACTAGTGTTTATCTCCCCAACACTATTTGTGGCCATGCATTCGTAGATTGCTTCATCCCGCAGGACACGCAGAGGCTGAATACGCAGAACTGATCCAGAGCCATCATCAAATTCAATAACCTTTTGTTTTCAAAAGAAAGGAACATTAGTTACCAACTTTTCAATATAAATTATTTGAAAAAGGGACTATGGACATGTAGAACCTGCAGTGTTCACACTTTATTAACCACGACAGAGAAACTGGCAAAGCGGCCAGTCTCTCCATTCTCCTATGGAAATCTCCCCAATCTTGTTAACCAAAATTTAGGCTGAATGAATATAGCCATTAACTTTAACCAAGATTAATGCTTATTAGGTTTTATTATTATGAAGACTTTGGAAAAGAACTGTTCGTCTTACCTGTGAGATGCTAATTCCAGTGGAACATGTTGTAGTAGGTTGTCTCCCTACTTTTTTCCAATCAGCCTTTGAGAGTGCTTTCTAGGGGGAGCAACCCTTCGCTCTAAGACCAGTTGTGTGACAGTTCAATGCTCTGTTATTGTCTCTACTTCCTGGGGGGAAAAATTACTCTGCCTCTTGATTCCTCCCTCTCCCTCTTTTATTTACAGGTGAAGAACTGGAAAAGGAAAACACTGCCAGAACAACTTGAAGAACAGGCAGACAAGAGAAAAAGTGCAAATGGAAATCTCAACAGGTAAGGGAGGGTAGCAGCTGAAAAATATGTACACCCATATATCCAAGGACCAGCCCTGATCTTGGGTGGGGAGGCTGTTCATCCCCTCTTCCACTGGAAATTATCATTTCACAGGTAAGACAAACAGTTCTTTTTCCACTGGAAAGGGGTGGAATATCCTGTAGCAGGATATACCAAAGCTCCCCTAATAGGATAGAATAGCTGAGGCACCCACTTCCCAAAGATTCTCTTTGCCAAAGCAAATACTTCCAATCTGTAATGCCTGGCAAAGGTAGAGGAAGATTTCCAAGTAGTCATCCAGAAAATCTCTGCTAATGGTGTTTTTGTAGCCAATGCAGCTGAACCTGCCACACTCCTTGTGGCATGTGCTAAAACAGGCCCCTGTGGAGGTACTCCTATATACTTGTAGCAGGCACTGCTGCCTTCCCTTATCCACCTGGATGGATGTGGAGTCCTTGTTCCCTAAAGAGTGCTGGCTGAAGGAAACAAAGAGAGAGTTTGTCTGCTGGACACTGCTGGATCTCTTCAGGTAAACTTAATAGTATGATGATCATCCAGCATGGACCAAATCTTCTCTAAGGACTTGGAGGGCTTGGGACAGATTGATGGCAAAATAATCTCCTGATTCTTATGGAATGCAGAATTTATCTTTGGTATAAAGGTAATGTCAAGTGGCAGAAGGACTGAGTCTTATTATGTAGAATCTCCTTTCGTACAGATAGGGGCCCCAGATTACTGAGGTAACTGCAGTTGACAGGACAACCTTCCCAGTTAGGTGCTTCAATGAGATTTGCATGACAGGCTTAAATAGGGACACTGAGCGAACCTTCAATATTGTGTGTGGGTCCCAGGATGGAAATTTGATGACTCTGGTGACACAAAGGTTAACAGTCCTCTAACAGCTTTGTGGACAAGAGAATGTGATGACATCCTATTGCATTTCACTGGAGGAAGGATCAAAGTGACAGCAGCAATTTGCCTTCTTATTATGTTCAGTCTCAGCCCTCTGTGCACTGATGGAAGTCCAGAGGCAGATGAATTGAGACCTTGAGGCAGGCTTGCATCTTGCATCTACACCACCTTCTGAACACCTAAAAGATATACTTGTAGAATCTGCTGGTGGATAGTCTTCTTGAAAACAGGGTGGTATTGACAACTCCATCTGAAAATCTGTGACCTTGCAGTATGCGCCTTTCCATAGCCATGTATGAAGCTGGCACCAATCTGGGTCTGGATGGCACATCTTCCCCCGCTCCAGGAAATCTGGCCTCACTAGGAGAGAAAGACTGGAGACCACTTCCCTGACTAATGCTAGTATAGAAGATTAGAGGGATATGTGGCTCACAGGACAGAGAACTATGATGATCTGGTGCTGCTTCCTTGAGTAAAATATACTTTGGTAGATTCTGCAACCAACCAGCATGAAATCTGATTCAAAAGAAAACTGGAAGCTATGCTAGCCCATGTATTACCAATTGGATGTATTAACTACAGATTCTCCATGTCAAGAATATGGATTCGTCACTTTTGGAAGGTTAGTGCCTGACATCCAATAAAAGTTTGTTCTTATTGTTTCAGGGGGGGGGGGGGGGTGGGAGGCCCTTTTCAAATGGCAGGGACTCCTTTGTCTCTGGGTACAAAATTATTAACTCCTTCTCTCTCTAAGGAGAACCTCTCCTTAGCTAAAAAAAAATATTTATTACTCTCCTTCCTGAAAAGGCAGCTCCTCTCTCTGATGCAGGTTTGCTCTATTCCTCCCTTACTACAGACCTAAGGTGATCAGGGAAGGAGACATCTGAAGAGGAGGCAATAAGCTTGGGGAAGCATTCCCTTCTGCCCTGAGGCAGATCAGGATCTTGGCATTCAGGAGTCTGAACATATATTAAATCCCAGTGTTTTAATGGTCATTTTCAATAGGACAGTGAAACCCTCCTGTTGGACAATTCTAAACAGAGGGAGTTACAGGTAGGCTGTCCTGCACCTCATCAGAAGACTGCTTACCCTTCCTGTGAATCCAAACAGGAATTCTGCAGGTCTACCTGCAGTACTACCCATCCCTGTACTACCCATTGAAGTCTATTGGGCCTCCCCATAGATATCAAGCAAGATGGGATTGCTTTTTCTGTGTCTCTTGCGTGTGTGTGAGAATCTAGCCTCCTACGACCCCCTCCGCTTCAGAAGCTGACCATCTTTAATCCCTTGAATCACATTCTGGGACAAAGACAGGATATAAAATTGATCAATCAATAAGCCCCCCCCCCCAATGCTGGGCAGACCCTCCGATCCAGGCATGGAGGTCTCCAGGTTCTAGCACATGGCAGTCGCATGGTTTCATGGCAGGCCCTTTGCTCAGCCAAGATGGCGCACACGGACCAAGTCCTGGTTTTCCTGGAGGTGAGTGGCATGGAGATAAGAAGGGAGTGGACTACCAGCCCAGTTGTTGCCCATCTCCCCTTGCAGAAGTGCACAAAGTTCTGTCTGTGCTGAAGGGGGGGAGGGTCCTGGTTATTCCTCTGTTTCCTGTGGGTGCAGTTGGAGGAAGAATACACATTGTGGCATGTTAATATGCAAAGTCCCTCAACCAGGACATAAACTCCAGTGAAGGGTGTGTTTCTGTACCCAATCAGGGCCTGAGTACTCATGTCCTCTCCTGCTTGTGCTGTTGCTTGCATTCCCACCTTTGACCCTGGCCTGTTTCGGAAGGGATGGTTTAGGCATGCTTGGGCCATGGAGCAGAGGGATTTCCCCTCACCTGTCGACTCCACAGACTCCTCCCAGTCTGTTTTTTCATTCCAAAAAGGCCTTCCTGCTCAGCAGGGCCAGGGCAGAGAGGCTTCTGAAAGCCCTCAACTTCTGAAAACCCGCTGCTCCTCGCCTGCTTGTGCTGCTCACTGCATATTCATGCCCACGTGGTCATTCTGACAGAGGAAAGTCAAGGGTGGAGATGGAGGTGAAGGAGAGGGAGAAGCTTTCAAAAATAGGAAAGGACAAATACTAAAAAGCAACAGAAGCAGCAAAGAACGTAGAACATAAGACTTTATCACCCCCAGAAAAGCGAGAAAGAAAAGAACACACCACAGAGAAGTTCATGAAAAATACATTCTCTCAGAGAGATTAATAGAATCATAGAGTTGGAAAAGACTAGAAGGGCCATCCAGTCCAACCCCCTGCCATGCAGGAACTCACAGACAAAGCATGCCCAATAGATAGCCATCCAGCCTCTGTTTAAAAACCTCCAAAGGAGACTCCACCACTCTCCGAGAGAGTGTGTCCCACTGTTGAACAGCTCTTACTGTCAGAAGGTTCCTCCTAACATTTAGGCGGAATTTCTTTTCCTGTAGCTTGCATTCATTGTTCTGGGTCCTATTCTCTGGAGCAGCAGAAAACAAGATTGTTCTATCCTCAGTATGACAACCCTTCAAATACTTAAACAGGATTATCATATCACTTCTTAACCATCTCTTCTCCAGGCTCCCTAAGTTTCTCTTCACAAGGCATGGTTTCCAGACCCTACACCATTCTGGTCATCCTGCTCTGGACATGCCCCAGCTTTCCAACATAGGAGGCAGGAACTAAAACTGGCCTGCACCCCCTAAAGGGCACTCTCAAAAGGCTGACACATTCCTGCATATTGAAGTAAAACAGGGGAACAAGCCACTACATGATGTTCCTTCCCTCTCCTCTGGGAAACTAGGCCTCAGAGCTTTGCTTCCCACCTTGATTAACAGAGAACCATTGTTAGCATTAAACATAGTTAATAAATTAAGATTAAAAGCAAAGCAGCACATGTTAACTGAAACAGTATCTATTTAGAACTTTTGAAAAACTAGATGAAATCTGGATGTGTAGCATTTGAAGGGCAGAAGATATGTCATTAATGTGGTTGTGCTAAGTTAAAGATCGCATTGCTTTGTCTGAAGATTAAACCATCTCAGGATAAGTCTCTTTACATAAGAGAGGATCAGCACAAATACAACACTGAAGGAACTGGCGTGCTTGTAAATATCAGGTTTTGCCAGAAGGGAAGGTTTGATCCTTGGCACCATGCCTGAGGTTTGCATGCTATCTCCTTTCCTTTTTGCCTCCTTCCACTTCCACTCCTCGCTTCTAATTTGAACATACCATAGTTTACCATTATATCTAATTGGTTAGGTGTTTGCACGTTTCAGCCAAGTGCAATATAAATTGAAGATTTTTGTTTCAGCTTATATACAAACTAGGTTTTGTGAGTTTCGATACCAGAGTTACCCACTTGAACTGGGAATGAGTAAACAGGAAAAAAAGAGGATAAGGGAGAAGTGTGTGAATCTAAACGGTGTCAAAGAGAAGCAAGTCATATTTTGGTGGTGATAAACTGGTGCATTATATTTCTTTCCCCTAAATGGTAGACAAATTTTCAACCTTCCCACAGAGCAAAGAGAGAACTTGTTAGATTACCATGAGATCATTTATAAATTATTCCTTAATAGCAAGGGCTGCAAGTTAACAGACACAGACTTAATTAACTTCACACTCATCTAATCTCAATTTATAAACAGAGCAAAAGAAAAGAAATAATATTACCCAAATTATATAAAGATTCCAAAAGGCAGCTGTACTAAAATTTGAGGAATCTTACTGCTTTAGCTCTTAGGAAGATAATATTTTTGTCCTCTCAATAGTTCAAGCCCAGATTCTGGTAAGTTTGATATGTTATAACAACATACAGGCTTGTGGGATCAGAACAAAGGCCAGTTCTATTCTCATAGTGACTAACTAGATAGCAATGGAAAGTATGAGCGTAATGCTACCTTCCTACTCCCAGAACGTGGCATATAGCCTTCTGTACTGGGGACTATAATGAGCATGACTTAGTAGTCCCTGGTAGCCTTAGCCATCATCAATCTGTCTACAGCCCTCTGTAGGGTTGGTGACTGGTGGCCATCACTATATCTTGTGGTAGAGAAGTCTACATTTTATCTATCCTCTGTATGAAATAGTACTTTGTCTTAGCTCAAAACATACCCAGTGGATATTTTCTGTTCCAGAATATTGGTTTGGCACCCAAAATCACCAGAGCATATTCATTGGCCACTTACTTCAAATCGTTGGGAGCTGACCTTCTTTCCCTTTTTCATCCATGTGATGCGTGGCTTTGGATCTCCTGTTGCTTGGCATACAAAGGAGGCCACACCTCCAGAAATCCCGATCTGATCCTCAGGAGTTTTCATGAAGTTTGGCTTGTCTACAAGAAAATAAACCACACGGTGAGATGGAGGCAAGACATACATGGCATTTAAAGTGAAGTTAATGCAGGCTTACATCTGTTCCAAGCAATAAGCTATTGGCAATATCTGGATATGTATTCTTTACTGCACATGTTCTTTCTCTCTCTGGTCAGTTTTTAGGACTGGGCAACAAGGGTAACTTTCTTTTTGGGGTGATTCCATGGAGCTTTTATAATATTCCGTGTGAACCTCTCATCTGTACCTTGAGGCCGACTGCAAAATGCTTACGTGCCAATTTTTACTCCAGGGAGGGCTAATGGACCTGTGTCTTGGAACTTTTAAATGCCTTGCAATTCTCCTAAGCAGGACTCTGATTTCTGGACAAATATGTGCAGATGGAGTTAATCAGCTACTGGATAGAACAAAAACTTTGTTTTATATTACAGCATAATAACTGAAAGAGCCTGCATGGCCTTACAATGTATCTCACAATGAAGCATGCAGGGATTTCTGGAAGGCTTACTCTTCTTTGCTGGGTTATGAAAGAGCTCAGTGTCTACCTGCTGTTCCTATTATAAAAAATGCACACTGAGATGTTAAAAACCAAATGAACTCCTGGTGATGCCAATCCCCAATAATTACATGCTAGCTAAAAAGTATGGAGTGGGGCTGCCCTTTTCAGGAAAGGGTTAAGGAGAAATGTGGGCATCATTATCCATTGTTGCTGACTCTTCAGTCTCCCCTGAGGTTGGAGAAGGAAAGAAATGAAAAGAAATACCAACTGGATAGACGAGGTGAGCACAAGATTTTTTTTTACAAAATACATGCTCTGTTGAAAATATGAAACCCAAATGAACTTGGAATTTAATGAAGAGGAAGACAAAGATAAACAAGACAAGACAATTTAAATGGCCATATACATGCAATTCTTGTCATTCCTATTTGCTAGAAGGGTACTACTGACCAGGGTAACATACAGATAACACATTGCACCATGCCAGTGCACCTCTGGTTTGAATTCAAGGCCCTGGTGACGACATTCAAAGGCTTGGAACCTCAATCCTTGAAGGAATGCTTCTCTGCCCAAGGACTGAAATCTGCCAGAGGGGCATTCTTCTGTGGGGCCAATATGATGGAGGAACATACAGGGGTGTCTTGGCTATGGCACCCCTTTGTGAAATGTCCTCTTCTTGGAGGCCTGGCACCAATGTTGGCTTCCTTCTGGTTCCTGGGCAAGACATGGTTTTTAGTTAAAGCCTTTGGAGCCTAATTTATTTTAAGCATGCTCATGGGTTTTTAAATCACAATTTTTTAGCCTATTAAAGGTGAGTTAACCTGTTGAGTTGCTTGTCATGTTTCTTCTTGTTTAAATTATTCATTGATTTTAATCTGGAACTGTTTAAATTATTTATGTTATTTTATCTGTTTGTGGCCCTGACATCTCAGATAAACAAGCAAGATAAAATATTTGATAAATACATCAAATTTATTAGTTATGAGAATGCTAATTACAGAACAAAATTGTGGACAATCAGAGAAAATGAGACTATCAGCCTTTATTCTCTTTGAAGACAATTTTAAGAATATGGAGGAGAAAATCACCTACTATATATACTCAACTACAGTGGACCCTTGTTATACACTGGGGTTTGGTTCCAAGATCCCCCGTGGATAACAAAATCCATGTATGCTCAAGTCCCATTAAATATAATGACATAGCAAAATGGTGTCCCTTATAAAAAATGGAAAATCAAGGTTTGATATTTGAAATTTATATTCTTTGGAACATTTTCAAACCGTGGGTGCTTGAATCCGCATATAAAAAATCTGTGTATAAGAAAGGCTCACTGTATAAGTTGACCTTGTGTTTAAGTTGAGGTCAACTTTTGGGGCCAACATTATGGGTATTGGTATGACCCATGAATAAGTTGAGGGTCAGACTTCATTCAGGAGACAGCCGAGCTGAGGATAGGCTGCAGGGCATTTGGTCGCCCTTGGCAGCCTTTCCCCAGCAGGGCTTTCTCCTAGGGAGAGACGCTGGGGAGAGGCTTGGGCCATGGACCATACGGACCCATGTATAAGTCAATCCAGGTTTTTAGGGTCAATGTTTTGATCTAAATTTCTCAACTTATACATGAGTATATACAGTAATTCTTTTGACATCGTGTGTGCTATTCTATCTTGTAGCACCAAAGACAATTTTCCAGATTAGTGTACTGAACCATCATATTCTCAACTATGCTATTAGTTCTATGAAACTTCTTAAATGTCTTTGAAATGATTAAGAGACCTTTAAGTGTGGACTTAGCTGTGGGAAAGCACAGGGTAAAACCAGATAAAATATTTCTCAGATATAGGAAATCAACAGCTCACTACATATAACCTCAGTGTCACAGACAGTTCCTTGAGATAAAAATCAATCAATTACTAGCTGTGATTGCTTAACTTACATTGATTTCATATATTTACTTACCTAGATTCACATCTATTTCTACTTAGTTCTATTTACATATATCTGTATTTCTTCCCCTCTTATCATCTGCCACAGGGGAAAAAGGTTGAAAAAGTTCATGCTGCTGTTGATTAGCATTGTAACTGATCATTTTGCAATGCAGTCTGAGCAGGTGATCTCTTTCGTTTCATTTTTGCCCTTGATTTGTTCTTTATTATTGAGGCCTAAAGATGAACTTGGGGATGTTGTCAGGTTCAGCTGCCTATTTATATGCCTGATCTTCGTTTCTCCTGGCTTATTATATTTAACAAGGGGAAGATACCTGACTAGATTCAGGAGACTATAAATTCTTCCCCAAGAGATGGGATGATACCAGTCTCTTGAAAAAATAAAATAAAATCTGGACCCAGAACATGAAAACAACTATAGGGCAGTTTCCAGTAATTCTTCCCCAGCAAGATATGTGAGTAAATTCTTGGATACAACTGCTCTTCTCAAAAATCAGTTTTGAAATAGAAATTGCCTTCATCACTCTTTTAGGTGGCCTTTTAAGTACTCTTTTTGGTACCATCAGTCATGGATAAGCTGTCTGAGTGGGTCCTGCAATGCAGTGATCCCACTTCTGCGTGGTCAACTCCAGAAGGTGGTGGACTCTTGCCCCACCTGATTTTTAAAACTGAGTTGTATAACCTTAAAAACTGCAGGTGTCTTTTATTTGTATGGTTCTCCTGAAGTACACTGGATTAACATAGTCGATTTCTCAGTCCATAGGGATGAGACTTAAAGATTCATATATCATAACACAATTTATATTTAATTTTTTTCTTTTCTTTTTAAGCCCCTCCCCTTTTGTTTTTTTGCTGGGGATCTATGGCTGCAGTTTTGAACATAAGTGTTCCAAACTTGGTAGAGCTTGTACTGCTTGTAATTTAGTAGAGGGAAGAAATCAGGTCTACCTGTCTTCCAGCAGATGGTGCCAAGACAGGTAGAATGCTAAACTAAGGTGCTCAACAACTAGAATCTTTACTTCATCATAGGGTGTGGAATAAATGCTGATCATACACAATACATAATGTTACAAGTATGGTTAGTGCCTGAGGCCAACAAACCGTCTGCAATCTGACTCATACAAACTGATGCTGTTGCTAAATCTTGCCCTTTCTTCCTCCACAATAATGCTGCCAATCAAGCTAATTGACTGCACCAGAGGGCCACCTTAATGGGCTCGAGGCTTCCTGCAATATAGAAACCTCCCTAGGCATTACTTTAAGATTCAGTTTCTAATTATATGTATTGCAGCTATGAAATACAAGAATTCATAGATGGCAGAACATACTTTGAATGGTAGGATAAAAAATGTCTTAGGCTGAGGTAACCAAGATCTACTGCCAGAATAGCTTTTGTCTAATTTATGATTTTGTGTACAATTAGGCCAATTACCAGGGTAGGAAAGTGCAGAGGGGTGATTTAAGTACAGCAGGGGCACAGGAACAAGCAAGAAAAATGCAAAACAAATGGGCTAAAGAAATGTTATTTGTGGTTCATGGGCATTAATCCTGAGGGGGATATAAAAAGAAATCAAAATGGCCTTCTCATATGGAGCAGCTCTTTTCTACATAAACATTCTGCAAGTTTCAAATGTGTTCTGCCAGCATAAAAACCAAAACTATGTTTCATCATGGCTTTTAACAACTGTATTTCACTTGCCAATAATAGCCATCACTGTTTAAGAGAAAAGTTACATGTGCACTCCATGGCACATGCTAAGCAATATGTGCAGATCCCCACTGAGCAAGAGAATCTCTTCTACTTCACTGAATGGTCAAGGCCTACAAAATGTAGTTGAAACACTTGCTTCATGTCCGTAAGGGACTACCAATTAATTACATATGATGCTGCTACTAAAGCAAAGCCATTCAGACACAGTGCAGATGTAACTACTAATGTTTAAAGAAGTGAGCCTCAGCCACTGGATGAGGAACTCCTCTACCATACCTAGTCCTTGTTTTTGTTCCATTCTATCCAGGTTCGTTGCTGTATCTAACCACTGTTAACCCAACTAAGAATAAACTCAGTGATGCTGCTAAACTTAAGTATCATCAAATCATATTAAGCCCCAAGTATCTACAGGGAGTTTTAGGCAACCTTAGGCTTGCACAAGGAATTAACTTGAGAGCCAGTGCTACATTTTATCAGTAAAAAACCAGTTCTTTGGATAACTTTTACACCACTTGCAAAATGGGTAAGAATTTCTCCAGTTGTGAAAATACTGACTTGGGGAGCTAGGAGTCCTGAGCAAGAAAATTCCAGTCCTATTTCAAATCTACACTGAAATATCAAAACTAAATCTACATAAAAGCCTATGTGTTATGGCACATATTTATTGTGGACCTATTTCTTTATTATGTTTATATCCTATCTTCCATAGAATCCAATACACAGGATTGTCCATAAAGTTTTCATCTGGCACTGACCAGAATGCAACAAGGACATGATTTCTCTATCTGTATCACTCATAGTTTCAGCAACTCTCAACTATGGAACTCAATATTGCTTCTAAGTGCGCGCACGCACGCACGCACACGCACACACAGACCCAGTTTCCAGAAACCCACCTGAAACAAACAAAACAAAACAAAAAACACAATTCTGTATATCTGCACAGAATACTTTCCTGAAACATTTGAAATGTGTGAATACTAGATGAGAACATCACAGAATGACACTGAAAAGTATGTAAATAGTTATTCTGAGATACAAGGATGAAGTGGACTAATATTAAAATGTCTGCTTGGAATAAGAAATCAGTAGGGAGTTAACCCTTTCCCAACACTCTGTTTTTATTCCCAATATGCAAATACATCTGTTTGTGTTTTAAGGAACTGGAACAGGGAAACCCTATCAGGCAACCAGGTTTGATATGCTCCAATTCAACTTCAGGTGAAATTTTCAAATATGTTCCTACTGCATTAAAGTTACAATAACATAAAATATTAACAGCCTCCAGTATTTTCCTTTCTGGTCTCCTGTTTGTAAACCAAGAATAGTTGACTGGGGTGAAGGCTAAATAATATTTTCTGTGATATGGGAACCGTAGCTTTTCCCAAAATGTGGTTTTAATTTATAGTGTACATCACTAGAAGGGGTGGGGGTGGTGAATAACTTTTGTGGATTAATAAGATTGATTTTTTATTGTACTGCCTGACATAGCCTTCTTGTCAGTGTCTGACCTTAAATCTAACCAATTCTTGCAGGTAGGTTAACATGCAAGTCCTACAGTCTCTAATTTACAGCTTCCTTGAAATGGGCAAAAATGTCTACAATATATACAGTCTGGGAAGAGACTGAGCAAAATTCTCCTGCTTGAATAATGACAGAGCTCAATGCTCTTGCATGGAAAAGGAAACATGAAAATTAATTTTGATAGCATGCTTGCCACATTAAACACCATATTATTTTGCACAAAAGGATTAAAAGGTTTTAATCCTCCTTTGCAAGCAGCTGGTTCTTGATGAAGTAAGTTCAAAGGCCTCAGCAGCCTAATCCCTCCCCCTGTAGTTTAAAGAATTTACAGGGAGCTCACCCTTCTTTTACAGATAAATACAAAGCACACTATTACTTAGCCTCCTAACCCCAACAAACTCCACTGTAAACAATCTCATTAGGATACCTGTTGTGGTAACAAACAGCTTTTCTTGACTACTAGAAATTGTGATGTAGATAAAAGAACGTTTCATTTTAATGCTAGTGTATATTGTGCTATGAACTGGATTTTAGCTTCATCTACCTGGTGAAGAGGAGAGTATTGTGACTAAAGATTATGAGAGGCGTCTGGCATTCCTATTACACAAGCCGTTTTTCTTATTTGTATAAACTACTTCCTCATGTATGGAGTTCAGAATAGAGCATCTGCAGACAAACAAAAGATCCTTCTCATATTACCAAGTTGCCCAGTTTCGATTCCTGGCAAGGAATCTAAGAAGCACTCTAAAAAGACACCACAGAATTAAGCCATTTTTAAAATATCCCCAGCAAAAGGATTTAAAGCTATGCTCAGATGTAATAATTTCTGCTCAGTTTTCAAAGGCAATAGCGAAACTGGGAAGACAGTTTCTAGCCCATGTCTTCTAAACTTCTAGGGAGAAAACTAAACTCTTTTTCAAGCTAATTTTTACATTTTGAAAGTCATTTTGACAATCTGACTTCCTGCTTAAAAACAGATCACACAAAGTAACACCTACTTCTTGAAGCACCCTTGCAATATAATTAGAACTTTTTGGAAAACCCACAAGTTGAACTTTAATCAGATCTTTTCATTAGTGACCGAGAAAGTTAAATATCTCTACTATCTGAATGCAAAAGGCATTTCCAATATGTGCTGTTCCAATATGCTCTGACTTCCAATGAATTTCGAGAACAGGTATGTGTGTGAGATTTCTTGACTGCAGTCCCCGTTCTGATCTTTTACTATTTCCTCTAGATTGAACTTGTGAAGATTCTTCGTGGTTATTATTTTTGTTTTCTTTATGTTCAATAGTAAGTCTGTCTTTGTACTTTCTTCCATGACCTTTTTCAGTGGTTGCTCTAGGTCTCCAATATTTTTTGCTAATAGTATGCTGTCGTCTGCATGTCTTAGACAGCTGATATTCCTTCCTCCTATTTTCACTCCTCCTTCTGTGTCCGAGCCTTCTCTTTGTATAATGTGTTCTGTATACAAGTTGAAAAGATGGAGTGAAAGGATCCATCCTTGTCTGACCCCTTTGCCAATTGGGAACCATTCTGTTTCTCCATGTTCTGTTCTAATCGTTGCCTCTTGTCCTGAGTACAGATTTCTCAGCAGGATTATTAGATGTGTGGGCACTCCCATGTCTTTAAGGGCGTTCTGTAGCCTTTCAAGATCTATAAAACACATGTGGATTTTCTTTTGGAATTCCTTGGTGCACTCCATTAGCCATCATATGTTTGCAAAGTGGTCCTTAGTGTTTCTTCCTCTTCTCAACCCTGCTTGGACCTCTGGGATTTCTCTCTCCATGTATGGTTGGAACCCTATTCTAAGCCAAATTCTAAGATACCCCCACCTCCCCCGTAGAAAGGTTTCACTACCATATACCCTTCCTTGTACTGATTGGGTCGGGATAGCCCCAATTCATCCTCTGTTAGAATACTTTTTCACCTGCCTTTAAGATGCCCCAGTTTATCCTCCTCCATTCTCCCCTATGTTTTCAGTTTATTCCAGTTGCTGCAATCTGTTCCAAGTGCAAAAGGAGTTTGCATTCAGTTATCTCAGCAGAAGGGAGGAGGAGGAAACTTGCCCTTCTCTAGGACTCTGACAAAAGCAGACTGTTGCAGCCTATCTTAGCTTGTGCATTCTTCCTCACTAATAAATTTAGCAATCTTCACCACATTCTGATACTGCTTGGCCTCATGTGACCCTGTTTTCATCTAGGAAAGGTTGGAAGGCATGCTATTATGGGTAGAAATTTAGAAAGAGGTTTGTGAATGAGATAGTATACGTTCCCATTTATATCTGGCAAAAGTCTACCAATAGTTTCTGTTGGAGTTCCCCAGGGCTCTGTTTTGGGTCCACTTTTGTTTTCTCTCTACACATTGTCCCTAGGAAAGCTCATTAGTTCTTTTGGCTTTTCCTATCATTTGTACACCGATGACACTCAGCTGTATCTTTCCACCCCTGACCTTGTCTTACAGCTGTCTCTCAGTGGATGCGGCATCGACGCTTAAAGCTCAATATGTCCAAAACAGAGCTGCTCGTTTTTCCACCTAAGTCTACTCTTCAATACTCTTTTTCTGTTTCTGTTGATGACATTTCTATTCGGCCAGTCCAGGAAGCCCATAGTCTTGGTTTTATTTTTGATTCTTTTCTGCCATGTATCCCCTGGATCCAGGCCACAGCCAAGGACTGTAGATTCTTTCTCTACAACATTGCTAAAATCCGTCCATTTCTCTCAGCCCCTACTGCCAAGATCCTGGTCCACGCCCTGGTGGTCTCACGACTACATTATTGTAACCTCCTTCTGGCAGGGCTTCCGCTCTCTCATCTCCGTCTGTTGATTTCCGTCCAGCATTCAGCTGCACGCATTATTACACCCGCTCACCACTTTGACCATGTTTTTCCTCTATTATCATCCTTTCACTGGCCTTCCGTATTCAGTATAAGCTCCTGTTATTGATTTTTAAAGCCCTGCATGGGCTGGCTCCTCCTTATTTATCAAACCTTCTTTCTCCTCACCTTCCCATTCATACCCTCCATTCTGGTACTCAAGGTCTGCTGTCTCAGCCTAGGATTTTCACTGCCCCATCCCAGATTCGTCCCTTCTCAGTTGCTGCCTCTCACTCCTGAAACCTCCTTCCCTCACAAGCAAGGGTCATCACTTCTTTAACCAGTTTCAAAACTGAGTTGAAGACTATACTAATCAGGGAAGCGTTCCCAGTCATTGTGTGATGGTTTATCCAATTGTTATCTGATATTTGATTTGATATTTGATCTTTTTAATTTGTTGTCTGATTATTTTTATCTAATTCTATCTTGTATTATTATCTATTGTTTTATATGTATTTTGTATAATGTATGCCATTGGCAGGTTTCATTTTTATCTATTAAATTGTTTGTATGTACAGCGCTGTGTAAATCTACAGCGCTGTATAAATAAAGTATAATAACAAAAATAATAATTGTTTAATATTTATATCATATCCTGTATCTTAAGATCCGCAATGCACTTACAATAAAATCAATTTAGGCCATTTGAAGTGTAAAATAAAAAAAAAACATTCTAAAATCACACTAAACAATTTAAAAGGTTTAGAAAGTCAAAGCAGTAAAAATCCTGTAGTAAGAATGAAATTATTACATCTCAAAGGTTTTTTAAAAAAGTTTCAACTAGACACCAGAATGAAACCAATGCTGACATCAACTGGACCTCCAAGTGGAGGGCATTCCATAAGAGATGGCCCTCTTCTATGTTCTCACACAGTGTAGTGCTCCTGCTGACACAATACACAGTTGAGTTCCATAAACATTCCATTCCTTTCACACTTACAACATGGAAGAACTGCCAGACATATGTGCAGAAACTCTTGGGATGCAAATTTACCCATCATAGCAGATTATTAAGAATACTCATAAGGAAAGAAGAACAGATTTTAAACCTAACAGTATAAAAGAAATCTGTTCAATCTTGCCATTTGTAAATATGCCATGTTAAAGGGCACTGGTATCATGATCACCCCATATAAAGGAAAGAAGGGCAGCTATGAAGGAACTAGACAAGATCCTTAAATGTAACAATATATAATTGAATATCAAAGTCAGGATTGTCCATGCAATCATATTTCCAGTTTCTATGTATGATTGTGAAAGCTGAACAGAAAGCTGGTAAGAAGAGAATCAATTCATTTGAAGTGTGGTGCTGGAAGAGTGTTTGGTGGATACCCTGGATCAAATAAAACCTGAATTCTTCCTAGGAGCCAAGATGGCTAAAACTGAGACTACCATACTTTGGACATATAATAAAAAGATATATCTCAATAGAAAAGATAGCAATGCTTAGCAAGGTAGACAGCAGTAGGAAAAGAAGACGAAGACAGCCATTGCAACGTAGCGGTTTGAGTTTTTGACTAGGAGATTAGAGATCTCTGATAGAGAATTTTAAGTATCTCACAAAACTACAAACTCCAGGATTCCACGGAACACTTTAAGTGGTATGCAAATGCTATAACTGTACAGTGCAGATATACACAAGGGGTACTTATTTTATACTAGTGATTCCCTAACTGGTTCTTTAGTTGTTTTAGACTTCAGCTCCCAGAAGCCCCAGCCAGCTTAGCCCATCGTCAGAAATTCTGGGAGCTAAAGTAAAAAAATCTGGAAGACAAACATTTGGGAATCACTGCTTTATACTAATCTTAAACTCTGGGGAAGAAAGACATACAGAGACATAACGTATCCTGGAAAGCAGCTAAACAGTAGTGACACTGATGAAGTAAACTAGATGAGAGATGGTCAGATGTCAAGTACTGTATATGATATGATGACTTCCTCAGCAGTAAAGAAGGGAAAAGGTAAAACAAAAGAAAACCTAAAAACAGTTAGAGGATTAAGAAATCTTAAAACAATTGCTTGGCTTGGCCCTTTGTCTAAAAGCAGCTGATCTTGTCTTCAAAAGGAATACTGTAATAGTGAAGTGAAAACTTGACAACAAAAATGAATGACAGTGTGCTCTCCTGGACATATGTCAGGAATGCTTTAGATGAGGATTTCCACCATGGGCAAATGGATGGGTTTGAATTCCACTGTGGTAGAAAGGTGGGACATAAATCGTTGAAATAAAGTAAATGGGTTTGATAATCTTTGTAGTTCCTTACCTACTCTAACATTTTATGATTTTGTGACTTGTCTGCTTTATACCATTTGCCCATTCTCATAAAGTGAGAAGACTGAGACATGATTCTGATGTAGTGTTTGCCTTTCTAGTACCATGGATATTGTTCTATCTCTCTTGTTCATTAAAAACAACAACACCTTTAATGTCTGGGGGATGCCCATCTGTTAGGAAGTTACAAAGATTAGCACAACCATACATGATGACAAACAGTGATAGCACTAAATAGCCTTTGTCACTCTCTTCCCATTAGATCAGATCATATTAATTTATTGTGCAACACCTTGCCAGTAGAACCATGCCAGTGTCCTGCAACTGCCACATGTTGTTCTCACTTGCCCTGAGACTTCCTCATTTAACCAGCAAACACTTTTCTACTATAGCCACATCATTATCATAATTATCCCCTTCACATCCACTCCAACTGAGACTCAAAGTGGCCACTTAAGATGGCATCCTGTAAGACTAGGAGTGTGTTTGAAAAGGTAGCCACCTGTTGTAGATGGGAACTGAACAGCTACTATGCAGAAGTGTTACTGATATAACAGGAGAGAACTGACCAGAAAGGCATTCAGATCATCCTTTTAGGTATGAGCCCCTCTTCATTCCAGCAGGCAGAGCCAAAGATCTCTGTGTTTCCCACACCTTCCAGGTGTGTCACAGATCTGACAGCACAGAGACCACAACATACCAGCATAGGCTGAGAGAATGCTGCTAAAGTAGTCACTATGTGACTACAGCAATATTTGTAAGCATGTAGTAATGACAAACCCCTCTGAAGAAACTTGTGATAGGTTCGCCTTTGGGTTGCTGTAAGTTGGAAATGACTTGAAGGCACACAACAACAACAGCCACAAACTTTCCCAACACTTGACAAGAGCAAATATATTCAAAGAAGGAGAAAGAAAGCTAGGAAGGAAGACACTATTCAGACAGGATGATTTTTCTCCAAGGCTACATTGGTTATGCCTATAGATATGTCAGCAGAGCAAGTCCTCTGACAAACAAAAAAGTAACTTAATCTTAAGGCAGCTAAGAAGTCAAAATTGGGTTATTAAATAAGTGATCCTTGTAAAAAGGCACTTTTTCTTCAAAACTCATCTCTCTATGTATTTTATTAAATTACTCTGAACAAGTTGTCTCCTAATCTTTTAAATGAAATAGAATGCTTACACGAAGTCATAATGTCTAGACACATGATATTCTGGATTTGTCCCTAACACACCTAGGATAGTTGACCTTGCAGTGTCAACTGCTGTGCATTCTTTAAGAATATATGCAAGAATATATGTTGGTCATTACCTAAATTTTATTGTTTGTAATTTTAATGGATAGAATTGTTTAATCCTTTTTTAGGGGGGGGGGGGGGGGGTGGAAATTGTATATATTGTGTTTTTTAAAAGGTTGCTTTGATTGTGGTAACAAAAGCGGGATATAAATTAAAGGTTTTTTATAAAAACAAACAAACAAACCCACTCCCAAATCTCCAACTAAATGCTTCCTAAATTATGGTTTGTAACTAGGTGGGGGTGGTGGTCCCAAAGTGAGGCAGAAAGCTAATTTCCATGGATAGAATCAGTCTGGAAATGGATAGCAATAACAGAATTACAGAATTATGACTATTGAAAAAAAAATTAGCTTTCCAAAACTGGGGCTTCATGGCCTAATTATACATTGTATGTGCCTTCCAATAATCTGTTGATTTATGGTGACCTCATGAATTTCATAAGGTTTTCTTAGGCAAGGAATACTCAGAGGTGGTTTTCCCAATTCTTTTGTCTGAATATAGCCTAAAGCACCTGGTATTCATTGGTGGTCTCCCATCCAAGTACTAACTAGGGCTGACCTTGCTTAGTTTCTAAGGTCAGAAAGGATCTGGTACCTTTAGAGTATAATACACTACCCAACACTAATTTGCTAAACATGGAATTTTGTGGAAACAAGGGACAAAGAAAAGGATTGGAAGAGACTGTGGCTAACTTATAAATGTATACATCAAGGCACAGTGATGGCAAGAACAGCTGTGATAGATGTGCTGGCATTATTATGTATCATGTGGAAAAAATGGCAAGGGACATGCTTTTTATTGAATTACACAAGATCTGAGAAACACCTAGTGAAACTGACAGCACTTCTTAAGCAAACAAAAGGCAATAATGTATACACACAGGGCACATAGCCAACATGTCATAATTGAATATTTTGAAGGTCTGTAAAAGATGACAAGGTTAAAGTGAAATATCTTACAGATGAAAGAAGTATTTTCAGCTCACCAAGGTTGAGAAGATAGTGGAATGTACAGGTCTAATAACTATATGGCAGGGGGGATTAGGGAAACTGGAGAAATGTCAGAATGGGCTCCTCAAACAACACAATTTATAAATATTTTAAAAAGTCAATCTAGTCACCTTGTTGAGCAAAATGTTTGTTTCAAGATGTCCCTGAAGAGCTAGTAGAAGTAAAAAAAAAATTTCATAGCGCTCACGAACACAGTAAGCTAAAAACATAGAATCATAGAATAATAGAGTGGGAAGAGACCATAAGGGCCATCCAGTCCAGGGCTAATTTTTAAAGCTAGCCCTGATATTAAGGCATTATTGATATCAAATTACAGTAACATCCAAAATCTAGAAAACAATGATATTTGAACCAACCGAAATGCACAAAATACCATTCTACTGCAAATTCAAAACATCCATTGGCATCTTCATTGGGCAAAGATGTTAAAAATACAGGAGGGAAAAATTATGATTAAGCCTGCATTTTGTCAAGATATTCCTGTTCTCAGTTCAGATGGTATTGGAGGTGGCATTCATGCAAGCAGGTCCTTCCTCCTTCTGGCCATGTGGGTACTCCAGGAAACAAGTTCCTTTAGCAAGACAAAAAGATATGCTCCTCTTGGGATCCTGGGACAGCGGCAATTTTTGGAAAACTTGCAACATGTATTTTTTGTATTTTGGTTGGCCTCATTAAAGGTATCAATGGCGGGATACAGACCACCTCTTTGGGGTGGCCTGCACTCACCCCTTTCCCCGAAGGATCGGGGCCTCAGCTGCCACAACAGCAGCCCCAGAGGCCCCAATCCGCCGCTTTTCCTGGCCTTGGGGAAGCGGCTTCCCCGCAGCCTGGAAAGGGTTGTCCTTGGGGCTTCATGCCCCAAGGACACCTCGACAGCGATGGGAAAAGGGAGAAAGGGGCCTCTTGGCCCCTTTCTCTCTGTATCGCTGGCGTGGCCATTTAAAGACCGCGGCAGCGATACGTGTGGCCAAAGGAGCTCCAAAACAGAGCTCTTTCTGGCGCTGCTGAAAGGGCGCCACAAGCGCCCTGTAGCAGTGCCAGGATGTCATGTCCACACTGTGCTGTTTGGCTGCGGTGCGGCCGTGATGTCGTAATGACAACGTCCATGTAGAAAGGGTGCCCCTATTACAACGCCACAGCTACGTACTAGGGTTGCGGGGCATCTGGAAGGGAGGCCCCGAGGCAACCCTAGTATGTATCCAGTTCGGCGCTTTGCACTGGTCTGGATAATACCAATGTTTTGTGGATTTTGGATGTTATTGTACTTTGCTACATGGCCAAGAACGCTACCCCAGATTTATTTATTGATTTATTTTTTGATATAAAATGTATTTATTCTTAAAAAGAACTTTCTATGATCTGTATATTCCAACAAAGAGAAATTCTATGGAATATTAAACATGATTGTCCAAACCCCTCTGGTCTGAAAAACAGTGCTTGAAAACATCAGTTGAATGGAACAGGCAGCAGTTTTCAGTGGTGCAAGCATATCACCATTGGTCAGAGTATTGGACTATGACTCTGAGGACCAGGGTTCGATTCTCAGCTCAGCCATGAAACCTACTGAGTGATCTTGGGCAAGTCGCATACTCTCAGCTTCAGAAGATAGAATCAGAGAATCATAGAGCTAGAAGAGACCACAAGGGCCATCCAGTCCAACCCCGACATGAAGGAATACACAATCAAAGCATCCCCGACAAATACAGCCTCTGTTTAAAAACTTCCAAAGAAAGAGACTCCACCACATTCCAAGGGAGTGCATTTGACTGTTGAACAGCTCTTACTGTCAGGAAGTTCTTCCTAGTCTTTAAGTATAATTTCTTTTCCTGCAGTTTGAATCCATTGCTCCAGGTCCTATTCTCTGGAGCAGCAGAAAACAAGCTTGCTCCATCCTTCAACAAGGCTATCATATCACCTATTAACCTTCTTTTCTCCAGGCTGAACATACCCATAATCTCTCCCCATTAGGCATGGTTTCCAGACCCATCACCATTTTGGTTGCCAAATGGCAATGGCAAACCCCCTCTAAACAAATCTTGCCAAGAATACCCCATGATAGGATCGTCAAAAGTCGGAAATAATTTGAAGTCACACAACAACAACAACAACAACCAACTGCAGAACAAACGCATTGTGATAACATTTCAAAACAAAGCATTCTTATTAAATGACATGGAAAATCTGAGGGATTTCAAACCTTAATGTCTAGGAAATACCAGTATTTAATGTTCAAATCCTCTAAAACCAATCATCACAATGGAGGAATAGCTATGGACAAGTCCACAATGGAGGATTAACTATGCAAGAAGGAAACCATGTCACTCCACATTATTACAATGTTGTGTTACACAAGTAGAACACAGCATGAGTTGGAAACATTTTCCTGAAAAGTATGACTTAAACTTAACTTTGTGTGTGGGGTGGTAGTGGAAGAAAATCTCTACTTGTGTATTATGACATGTGCTAAAGGGAAACATCCACACAAAATTTAAGACCAAATTCACACTCCAGTAGCAAGTTTATTTCAGACCCAACATGTGAAATGGAATAATAATACTTGACAATTCATCAGTTACTGATCTAGAAGGCTGCATCCTACCCTTGCATTTGCGTAAAAGGAGAATAAAAGCATCTTAGCTGAACACCCAATGATTGAGGGTGGGGGGATATGCTGGTTTAAGATAATGGTCAAGGCTACCTCTTCTTGGTTTCAGTCCCAGGGAATTGGAAGTTAAGGATAACAGACATGCCCTCTACAATCAGTAATGCTGCAGTGCAATGTCACAAATTATGCTTGCTTACAACACTTGCAAATCTTCTCATCTGTGAGATGGTGAGATATTTTCTGTTGAAATATTTTTGCATTTGCCAGGAAGCTTTTTAAAATAAATTGCATAAATTATGCAAATTGCATATCTAAACTATGACAGGTGCTGCCATGTTGCATGAACTTTAAAAATCAGAAGCATCAGATATGTTGTTTGCATGTTTTTGATCAATCAGCCAGTT
>NC_056525.1:71884289-72043604 GCF_019175285.1 Sceloporus undulatus | reverse complement strand
GGCTTTTCCCCATTAGCGCCTATGGCAATTCGGCTTACGAAGGCTTTTCGGGTTACGAAAGCGGCCGCGGAACGAATTAATTTCGTAACCCGAGGCACCACTGTACTGTGATTAATTTCCCTCCATTATTTCCTCATGAAGAAAATGGTTTCTTTCAAATGAAGTATCATCATCTGATCCTTGCTTTGTTTGTTCTGTTGTTAAACAACCAGACAGACAGCTGAATCCAAAAAGAAAAGTATATTTGAAGTAAATTTAAATGATTAAAAACACATGTCTATAAAACAGCAGTGGACATTTCAACCTCTACCTTCCTCTGTGATATCTTTTGGAATGGAAGTAATCACATCATCCAATGGCTGCTAAACAATTTCAAGTGTTAAAACATGGAATTAAGAGGAAGGTGCTGGAAGCAAGAGTGATATTGTCCTCTAAATTAAGGCCTTGCAGCATCAAGCTGTCAAGTTTACAGATACAGAAACTTTCTCTTCTCTCAGGCATGGTTGGCTCACAGGGTTTCTCTATTGCGAATACAAGTATGTTGGAAAGGCTGTGGCATTCGAATTAAACTGTTTTCTAGCAAGTTGCTCCAAATTTGTAGTGATGATTGCTGAATTATGGTTCCTGAATCTTGTATGAAGATCAGTGGTGGTTTTTCCGCACATGCTACAGGTGACATCTGCGTTCTGGCATTCACCTGCATATATGAAATTGGTGGAAGTGCAAGTCATATTTTGTTCACTGTGCTTCTACTTTTTAAAAGTCATTCATGCAGACATGAATGCACAAGTGATGCAATGTTTCGATAGACAGTGATGTGATCCAAGATTTTTAGTTGGTATTTTTATTTCAGCTGTCACAAACAGCTTCATTAGAGTAGGTGACTGATGGAAAGCAATGATAGGAGGATTATTAATAGCTTTAGAAAGATGTGGTGAATTAACTATCAAGGGATAGCTTTCTTTGATTGCCAAGTGGTAATTGTGAGATAGCAGAAATCAACAACAAAAGGCACACGACTGTCCCCACCCTCCTTTTTACTGCCTTTTTTTTTTTAAAAAGAAGATACATTCTGTAGTGAATATTGCAGCTCAATGGATGATGAGTTCAGTGATAAAAGATGTATATCCTCTTCAAAGCAGGTGTATATGGTTACTGGATTCTCTCTCTCTCTCTCTCTGTATATATATACATATATTTCACCCCATGTAGCATCAAGAGTGCTTCCAAATGGACAGCTCTTGATGCAATCAACCAGAAGACATCCTGTTTTTCTTCCTTAATAGCTTTTCTCTTGTTAAAAAAAGAGAGAAGGGGGAGTGGCAAACATACTAGGGTAATAAATGAAAGGCAGTGACATCTGGATGCCCTGTAAAATGTTGTGGATGAAGGACGATGCTTATACAACTAACCCCCATCTAGAAGCACACTAAATGGTGAGAACCCTTAATTTATTCTCTTTTTAAAAGCACTGCATAGATACAAAGACTTCACAGCTATTAGATGTTATTTCTAGCATTGCAATGGTACATAATACAGGATAAGCAGAACAATGTGATACTAGTGCACATCAGAGCAACATTATGTTGAAGTTATGAATTTCCCCATATATTACTTTAGAGGCAGAACATTATCCCAAAGGGTAGGAACCACATCTTCACACAAAGTGCATCTACACTGCTTTCTCAGAAATATAGCAGAAATTGACTTGCTTCTGCTGAGACACACTGAATCCTGCTCAACTAGTTTTGAAGCATGGTAACTTACAGTCCAAAGCTATGCATGTCTTCTCAGATATAAGCCACACAGTACTTAAAGACACTTGCTCTTAAGTAGGTGTATTTACAACCACAGAGTTAAAACTCATACCTTGGCTTTCACAAACATCATTAATGCTAGTTTGGTTGTTTGTTTGCTCATATGAGTTTTTGAGCCTTTATATTTTTGACCTCAAGGGCTTTGAAAGGTGCTGAAATTGAACTATTGCTGCTAATAATTTTCCTATGCTTGATGCCGCTAAAGCCTTTTTAAAAAAACACTTTGCTGTTAAAAAATGTATACACTTTAGAATATTTTGCTCAGGGGTTCTACACCAAGTCTTATATTTTTGCTAATTGCACAAAAGCCAGCATGGCATAGTGGTTTGTGTGTTGGACTGCGGCTCTGGAGATCAGGGTTCAATTCCTAGTTCAGCCATGGAAACCCAATGGATGACCGTGGGCAAGTCACACTCTTGCAGCCTCAGGGGAAGGCAACAGCAAACCCCCTCTGAACAAATCTTGCCAAGAAAACCCCATGATAGGTCACCTTACCATAAGTCGGAAACAATTTGAAGACACACAGCAATTGCACTAAAAGATATATACGCTATATGTTATATAAAGATAGTATAAGAGAAGTCGGTATTCTCTATAAAAGAGAAAAATACACAGATATTTCTGAAATTAAATAATTACTTCACTGACCTGTTTGACATTTCTAGAACTACTGTAGCACTCTCAACAGTATGTTGTTAGAAACAGACTTCTGAGACTTGGCACCACTTGTGTGGCTGAAGCTTCTATGAGTTTCCTGCCTTCATTTGCTCTTTGGCCACAGCATTTGTTTACCTACCTCACAGAAGTCTCAAAGCAGAAATAGTTTTTGGCATCATGTTAGAAAGAGATACCATTAATGTATGAGCAAGCACTTTAACTGGCTCTACAGCATGTGTTTTTCCTCTGACTTTAAGTGATTGGAAGGAAAAATACACATATAAAGATGAATCTGTGAAAACAGACTTCACTGTTAGCGAAGCAGCTGCCTCCTCGACATCCATTGCACACAAATGAAAGTGATGGTCTCTTAAGTGATTTGTGATGTTCCAGCATTTGCCCATTGAACCATTCACAGTTCTAGACCTTGATTTACCTCAGACCTTTGTCAGCAGAACATTCTCACATTATTTGCTGTTGATGTCTTGGAGGTTACAGAAAAAAAACACCATCACTGACTCCATAGTACTTCTAGTTTTGATGTATTTGTGTTTGCTGCTAGTTTATTTGTGTGATCTAGGAACCAGATTGCCAGGCACTAGCAAAATGAAAAGTGGCAAGCTGCCCTTTCCTACAAGCAGACAGGCTTTCCAAAATTACAAGATTTTAAAAGCTTCGTTTACTTTAACACAGTAGCCCTCAATCACTTCCAGCAGATACTAAAATCTTAGTGGTATAAACTGCCCCCAAACCAATACACTCAGAATTCAATAGCACTGCATCAGTCAAAGCTCAGGATTTATCTTGCAGACTCCTGCGATCATTATTAACAACATTACCAGCCACTTTTGTTTTGCTAATTTGGTGCTTCACCTATGAATAAGTGAACTTCATAGAGTAAATTACACACACAATGTAAGTGCTGTTCTGATTATATTAACAGGCACCCATGTATATAATTCATCCAGTGTGGTTTCTGAGTATATCCACATTGCACTTAACTCCATTAGGCAATGATGGGCTGGCATTCAACCAAGCACACTTAACAGATTCCTTTGGGAAGTCAGGTGAATTGAATGCACCCAGATAGATAGGACAAAAAATGGCAAATGAAAAAGTGTGTGTGGTGGTGGGGGGAGAGCATCTTTTCATTGACAAACAAAGCAAAACAGATTTATGAAAATGGAACAGAACTATAGAATCACTAAAATATTAAAGTAATTCCTGTAGTCTAATCTGTGCAGCTGAATTCATAAGTGTACAATCCATCCTAAATTGCTCTTGACATCAAAATAGACAGGATGAAAATTGATGATTTTTACAAATTAACATTTCAATAACAATATTGCTTTTTAAAAACAACATAGCTGAAACTGGCATCTGAATTTAACTCATACAAGTAAGATTCTATGCATAATTTCTTAGGCGTGATCCAGATGTGATAGCTGTGTTCTACAGCAGTTATTTGCTGGACAAGAAACATATGGAAATGTAACTCTTGCACAGGGAGGAGATTTATTTTTCAGTATGCAACTCTAGCCTTCCAGATGTTGTTGGACTACAATTCCCATCAATCCTCTTGTGAGAGACTATGAGAGTTTAAGTCCAACATCATCTGAAAAGCTAAGATTGCTCATTCTGTTATATTTGAAACCACTGTTATTTGTTTTTATACAAACAATATCAAAATGAGAATGTGGTTACCATTTCAGAAACACTGAATAATACTGGAGATCTGATATCACCTCAAGTATACAAAAATGGGACCAAAGTTTGTTCAAATAAAAGACTTGAAGAAAACAAGAATAGCTTCCCTGATGAATTCACAGAGTCAGTGAGTTCATTGGTTCTGACAGGAATATAATCTACACTCTCAAGAACCGTTAGGTGGTAGTGTGTGTGTAGGGAGAGTTTCCACCTGCAGTTCTCCAGCCTGCATGTATTCCGTTCAAGACTTCACTGTGAAATTGGTTTGGGTGTGTTTTGTTTGCTCGCTTGGTAATTGGATTCACCTTGCAGTCTGTTAAAACCCAGGCTCACTATCTCTTGGACAAAATTTAAAAGGACAGCACCCAAGAGATTGAGCAACCTTACTTCCATTTTCTCATGCAAGACTATGTGTGCTTTGACGTCAGAAGAGTGAGTCTGCAGGTGAGGCAAACAGGGGAAATGGCATGGGGGTATGAAAAGGGTCACTGTCTGCTACAGCAAGATTCAGCAATGTAGCAATGGCTGCATTTCTTCTTAGAATCTACTTCCTTATCTTTTCAACCTTAAATACAAAACCCTAAAAATAGCATGATTTCACTTCTCAGCTACTGTTACTCCAGGTGAAGCCTCCGTCTGCTTTTGTAACACTAAAACAATAGCAGGAGCTAGAAAACACAGCTTTTGAGCTGTACCTGTTTAAGCCAGGGTGGCATGATTAATGTCCCCTCCGTACTGTTAACAAAGATATCTATGGTTGACAGCCCACATAGCTTGGAAAGTTATTTGCATAACAAAATAAATTTGTTATAGCTCTAATGCTTCCAAAGTAGTTTGCTACAATTATTACTACCACTAAAAAACCACAAATCTTTATCTTATTCTATAATAACTAAACAATTACTTCTATTTCTTGATTTTAAAATCAGAATATTACAAGCAGCTGGCCTGTGGTACAAAATGCACTTACTGTATATACTCATGTGTAAGTCTAGAAATTTTAGTCAAAAATTGACACAAAAAACCCTGGGTCAACTATCGATGGGTCAGTGTAAGTGCTGTACTTTAACCCTTACAAAAAAAAAGGGGAAAAAAAGGAACCATCACCTTCTCTACTGTATATAATTGTCTATAAGTCTAAAGAATTATGCCCAAAACTGACACCAAAATCCTAGGTCAACTTATCTACAGGTCAGCATGGTAATGTGATAGCAGTTCTTTCAGATTTCCCCATGCAGTTTCTTTCTGTCCTGAGCCAAGCAGATAGAGTCCTTGGTGATTGATTGATTGATTGACTGCTTTTTGTTTAATAGTTTCTCTCCCACCTATGCTTTGCTGTCTCAGGAGTGAAGGCTGAAACACTTGTATTGATTACTGCTTCCCTCTTGCTGCTTGCATACATACATTGAAGGAGCCTCCAACTTTTTCACTTGACCTATCCATGGGTCATGTCAAAATCCATAATTTTGGCTCTCAAACGTGCCTTTGACTTATACCATGAGGTTGATTTATAGTTGAGTGTATACGGTAAGTAGAATGGCGAGAGGCAAGAGCTTAGTCTGTTCTGGAAGCAATAAAAGAAGCACTGACGCCCTCCATTCTCTCTGCTAATGTGCCGCTTCTGTAATTTTGAAAGTCTGGGCAGGAAAATGGGGGCAGTGGAAGCTCTTTGACACTTCCCCTCGAAGAAGTGTTGAGTGGAATCAGGCTTTGAAAGATCTTAATAAGGCATCGGTGTATGTCAGCTGTTCTGAGTTAAAATCAGATAAAGTTATCATGCTAAAGTTAAAAGCTAAAATCACTGCCAATGTAGTTGCCATTTTCTTTGCTTTCCCATCCTTTTTGACTTGTGTGATTTTTCATATCCTCACTTGTGCCTGGTCGCCTCCTTGACACAGACACAATTAATTGTAGTTCATTCCTCACCCATCCAGCCTTTAGGTTGAGCACAATCAGTTATGCCTGCTGGAATTTTGTTAGTTCTGTGGCATTGTTTCCCTTTTGTTTTGTCCTTTATGTCCTTTGGTACATGCCCCAAAGTTTTACTCTCAGTTTATTCATGGGTCATATCAAAATCCACAGTTTTGCCCCAAAACATGGCCTTGCCTTATACATGAGGTCAATGTACAGTCGAGTATATACGATGAGTATTAAGGCTACACATATCCTGTAACAGAAAAATAATTAAAACTAATTACAAATTTACTCCAAAGGGATTGAAGTTTTTATTCTGTTATGTTATAATCATATACTTTAATTATACCTGAACAGTTATGGAAAAGTGTGTGTGGCCAAGGGAGGGGGATAATGACTTCTAAGGTTCTGCTCAGCTGTATATTCATGGAAGACTTTACCACTAAGTCCCATTGCTTTTACTAATAGCTTACTCTCTAGCAACATTTCCTTTATACAACTTTCCTGAAAGCACAGAGAATATCAGTAATTTATCCCTTATCCTCTTTGGAAGCTCTCTGAAAACTTTCTAAGTCTGTTTGCCTTGGATCACAGGCAGAATGAAAGAAAAGTATACTGGAGTAGGAAGGACCTGTAGGAGTCAGTGACAAGCAAAGATACTCTTCTGTGCTATTTGTTCCTGCAAACGTAGAGCAGGAACAGCACCTAAATATGGTACAATTCCAACTCTTAGGAACAAATGCAGCTCTTCCAGAAAGTACTGCTAGATATTCCACAGCCAATAGTTATAGTTTAAGAAAAAACGGCTTCTTCCAGTATTTCCCTGCAATTGCCTGCACAGTATATACATTCTTTTGAGCACCACAAATCACTACCATCTCACCATATATTTAAAATTGACATTGTCATTATTACAATGCAGAATCTGCTAGCACTTAAGGCTCTTAATAGCTCACTGTTTTATTTATTGTACAGGATACTACAACATTGTGTAACCATGTGCCATAATGCTTGGTTTCCAATAGTATCTACTTTTACTGAACATTTGCATCTTTACCATCAGGCAAACATGTTATTCCTCTGCTGTGCCAGTTATGCCACTAGTGGCACATTGATCCCTCTGGCAGACTGTATACAGCTAATAATATTTACACAAGCTAGGAAAAGTATCTGCTGGTCAGTTTACGTCATTCTGAAAGTACTTTTAAGTTACAGGTCAACTGGCTAAATCATATTCTACTGTCTATCTATACTCAGTAGGTATTCTGTATCTGCAGTGCTGCACACAAAGGACTTTAACTGTTCAATAGCTGTGCCCTCTCCTCTCAGGAAGAGATGGCTTTGACCTGAAAGCCTCCTATAATGCTTTAAAGAAAGGCACAGGCATGCAATGAAGAGCAAAAGCAAGTGTTAAGTACCATCTGTTCTGACACAGCAAATTGAGCAGCAGCCCACCACAGAGCTACAGAATGAGATGCTCTTTTTCTTTTTACCTCTTTTGATTGGCTGCTAATTTAACAGCCGTACAGCAGTAGAGGAGAAAAACAGGCAAAGTTCTGAATTTGAAGTCTGACACTGATAACCACAGGCTCAAATAATTTGAGAGACTATAAATTTTAAATTAGAAGATGTTCTACTGACAGAAGAGAATAGGATGAGACACTCCTTTTCTCTCTTCATAATTATACTAACTGTGTCTGTGAGAACTCAAGCCACAATTACTATTTTGTCACAGCCGTAACTGAAAGAACTTTTGCAGAGAAATGACGATAAAGGGGAATGCATATAATGTTCTGCAGGCTTTCTCCATTGAATGATCTGTTAAATTTCACTGCATTCTATCACTACAAACGTTCACCATTCCATATCTATTTGAATGTTCAATAATTCATGGACTTGATGTACTGACCCGTTACTAACACATATGGCAACAAAGAAGAACAGGATAGAGAAGTCATTGTTTGGTTTCAGGTTTCTCATATATACTGTGTATGTTATACAATTGACTCCTGATGTTAGGAAAAGAATCTCTATTGTCTGAGGCCGAAGTGTAGCACTTTGATCTTGTAAATGACTTTAGTACCAATTCTGGGGAAAGGGGATGGCAATCAAATACTGAAAACATATCCAGGGTTAGCTGTGTAGGCCATACAGCAAAATACAACAACATTCAAAATTCACAAAATGCTGATGCCTTTATTGGACCACCAAAAATGCACAAAATACATAAAGCAAGCTTTCAAAATTTCATTGGCTTCTTGGTTAGGCAAATGTGTTTAAAACCATACAGGAGTAAAAAATAACAATGTTAAGAGTCACAGACCTATATTTTGTTAAGATGTTGCTTTTGTTGTTGTCAGTTAAGCGGATCTAGAGGGATATCAATGCAGGCAGAGGCCACTTCCCTCTCTGGCCACATGGGAGACACCATTAAACAATGAGTCATAAAATCCAGGGAACCAAAAAATCAACTCTATTAGCATCAGAAAAAGTAACTTTCCTAGTGATCCAGGCTGTTTTTGTCTTGGGTGAGCCTACCCTTTCTTAGGCAGAGAACACTGAATTTCTCAAGAAATCTCTACTGTTGAATTGGGAATAATCTTTTAGGTGTTATAGAGGTAAACTCCCAATGACAAAGTTTTACTTTTGTTGAAGATAGAAATCTCAAAGAGTTAAGTCCCAGTCCCTTTGCTCCCTCTTCTTTAGGATTCCTTCCTCGGAAATATGACCTACAGCATTCATTGTATTCAATGGTATTAACTGGCAATCTCCCATCCCTGTACAAATCACAGCTGACCCTGCTTAGCTGCCAAGAGCAAATGGGATATTAAGGTCCTTACCTTGTATTAATCTAAGAAGCCTACACCTTTTTCTGCATCAGAGACTAATTGGGCTGTTTTGGCCATTTACCTTTATTTCCACTTTATCTGTTTTTAGTAGCTCTATGTGATGACTTAATCTAAATATACCTATGGAAGCGGAGATTTTACTGTAAAATGTTTTATATTTTAGAAGACATTCCAAGCACTGTGGAGGAGGCAGGATATAAATTTTTGAATAAATGGCAAAGAAACAGCAGTAAAGAACCGAATTAACAGGCAGAAACAAAAGTGAAAGAGCTGTATATATTAGTCGTTGCCCCAAACAAGTTCAGATTTATTACTGTTAATACAGAGATACAGACTGTGTAAATCTGTGAACTATTTAAGTTTAAAAAATCCAAGAGGAGCTATTTTTCCCGAAGAAAACAAAATTAATCTTTATTACCGAAAGCCACATGTTAGCTGCTTGGAAGTTATAATAAAGTGTCAAGCAAAAAGAGCTAATTTAATACTTCAATCAGAATTTAACTTCTAAAACATTTACCTTCACTTTCAGAACAGAATTAGTTTTAACTCTTTTATATCTGGAGTGTGGCCATCTGGAGTGCTCTAATATTGCTACTCCTTGAATCATCAATACTGTATACAATATATATGGTGCCCCTAGTTACAGTAATTTCTGTTCACATATAGACAAACTACTTGCAGTATAACATTTCACTTCTTTTTTTTAAATTAGGGCATGTGCTGGGTATACCATTACCATCTTCAATAAAATAACACACTGGCCCAGTTCACTTAACAATCACTTAAGCCATGGTTTATGTGGCTGTTGGTGGTGTAAATGTGAGCTTCTGGATTCATTTCTTTTAAATTACAAGGCCAAGGTCCACCAGTAAAAACAAGTACAAATTATCACAGAGGAGAAACTAGTACAGCCAATGGAGATTATCATACCAGAGTTAATTCAGCAACAATCGCAGCATTAGAAGAGAACATGACAGCACCACTATAGTGGTTGATATTTTCGCTCGTGAGAACAATAGCACAATAATGGCAACATACAAGCCAAATAATATTATGACTGCGTTTCTCACATATCCACTAATAAAGTGTTATTACACTGTTGTTGGTTGTTTTGTGCATGCGCCGTTTCAGCACAATGGCACATGTCTTACACCAAATGTTTCCTTCCCATATAATAAATTAAAACAAAGTAAAATTTCCACGTTATTTTCATCCAGTGCAAACAAACTTGTGCCCCATAGCTTACAAATAAGATCGAAATCCACTGCAACACTGATCATAGTCATGAGAAGGAACTGCCACCGGTGAAATGTATTGTGGGTAAATGTTCCCAATTGCTTCCCCAATTGCCAGAATGAAACATGATTGACTTTCGCACTTGCCCAATCGCACCCTCTGTATCCACAGATGCTGCTTCCATGGATTCAACCATCCACAGCTTGAAAATATCCTCCCCCCCAATCCAAAAAGCAAACCTTGATTTTGCCATTTTACTGTATATAAGAGACATCATTTTATTGCCAAATGTATATAATGGGACTTGAACATCCATAGGTGTTCTAGAACCAATCCCCAGTACTGTATACACCAAGGGCCCACTGTACAAATAAAAATCTGCATCTGAGTTACTAAAGATCAAAGACATTAGAATGAAATGCTCAAAGCAGCTAGTAAAAAGAAAAAAGAAAAAAGGGGGGAGGGGGCGCTGACTAAAGCCAGTCAATAAATACCCATGTAAAAGCTAAGGTGACCATGTAAATCTTGCCCCATTAAAAAAAAAAGAAAAAAGAAAAAAGAAAAAGAAAGGGAAAAAAGTTTGTTGTTTAAGCTTTGCTTGCTATTATTAGACTACAGAGACTCAGAAATTCTAGGAGATACACTAAATCATACTGACATTTACCAGAAAACCCCAGTATATCCTCTTCATTCACCTGCTTTTGATGACCACAGATGAGCTGCAGTGAACCTCAGTGAAAAAGCTTAATACTTTTTGGGAAAATGTATTTGAAAGTTAACATGCGAATCAGCTTTTAATGGAATGTAATCATGAAATGGACAACCCATGCATGTTCACACATTGTGTGGGAGCATCCCTGTGACAAATACAGTAAGCCCTCCATACCTGCAGACTTGCCATCCACAGATCCCAGCATCCACAGATAGCAAGCCCACGGGGTGGGGGGGGACAGCACAGGGGGAACAGTCAGAAAATGGCAAGTCCACGGATAAGGAGGGCCTACTATAGTGTTTGCTGCTTTTTCCACCTCCTCTTTCATCCTTCCTCCTCCTTTTCTGTCCATCACTTTTCCCTCCACCTCCACCCTCCACTGCCTCTTCCTCCCTCCTCTGCCTTTTCCTCCTCTGCCCCCCCCCCCCATGTAGGTTTACCTTCTGCAGGTGCTGGGGTCTGTGGTGGCGGGAAGAGACAGAGGAGGGAAGAGGGAGGGAAAAGCAGCAGAGGAAGGAAGAAGACAAGGCAGACTCTGCCACCTGCTGCAATGAGAGTATGGAGGTGGGCTTCAGGCACTCAGGGCGGAAAAGTCCCATTGTCCCCAATGGTGGTGCAGCTAAATGGCCGCACCACCACTGAGGACAATGGGACTTGAGCATCCACGGATTTTGGTATAGCATGGATCACCCTGTGGATACCGAAGGCTTACTGTACTTGTAAACAAGTATTGCATGTATGGCAGTCTGTTTGTTTCCAGGCAAAATTCAAAGTGCTGATTATGGCCTACAAAGTCATGAATGATTTCTTGTTGTTAGCTGCCTTTGAGTTAACCTCAACTCATGGTGACTTTGTGAATAGCTCCCCTATTATCTATCTCTCTGTTCAGCTCCTGTAGGTTCAGGCTCATGATCTCCCTTACTGAATCTATCCATATGTAGGGTTGCCATAAGTCAGGACCTCCAAATCGGGACAAATGTAGGACAAATGTAGGACAATATTTTCAAATGTAGGACCCTTTTTTTAGAGGACACGTGAAAAAATTGATGATTTTTTTAAAATGTTAATATAAATGCATGTTTCTTAGGCATGATCAAAATGGAGGACATTTGGGCATTATTCTTAGACAGATGACAGAAATGTAATTCCCTTTCTGGCCAACCCCCCCCCCCCTCCAAAACACACACGAAGCACATTTGGGCATTTGCATGCTAATAATAATAATAATATTGATAATCATGGAAGGTCCCTTTGCAAACTGACTCACACTGAGGGAAGCCGAAAACGTTCCCCCCCTCCCCCAGCCCCTTGGGTCCTCTCCTCTGCTGCCTCGGTCTGCCACTGTTGCTGCTTCTGCTTTTGTTGTTGCTGCTTTTGCTGCTGCTGCTTCAGCAGCTGCTGCCGGCCGCCTCAATCCCTCGCCGGCCCATGTGGCCGCCGGAATTAAACAGAGGCGAGCTCCTCCTCTTTCAGCTAGGTGGCCAATGGGGTCAGAGAGCTGGAACAGCCCCGCCCCCTCCCAGCAGTCACAGACTCCTGAAGCAGGGGAAGGGCTGTTCCGCTCTTGGCCAGCCTGCCAGCCAATAGGAGGAGCTCCAGCCTCCGACAGAGCCCTAGGCAGCCAAGTCACGGTAACAAAGAGCGGCCAAGGCAAGAGCAGCCAAGGCACAGTAACAAAGCCCGGGGGCGGGGGCAGACCCGGGAGAAACACCAAACTGTGGTGTGACCATGCAGAACGGTCCAAAAACGGGAAATTCACACCCCCACCAGGTTATGGCAACCCTATCCATACGGCATCTACCAAACCTATTCTAACCCACTACCTATCTGCTACTGCCCAAAAGAGATTAAGATTGCCTCTTCACCTAAATGTTTTTGCACTCAAAGTCATGTTTTTTAGTCAAAGCGGAGACAAATGCTCTTTCTTTTATATGCAGTCCTAAACCTAAGCCTATTTCTGTATACTCACTTCAGTATAGGGTGACCAGATGCCTTTCTTTTTCAAGACATCTCCTACATTTCAACCGTCTGACCAGGAGGAATGCCAAAAAATCGTCTATTTTTGTGCATGACTAAGAAGCCCATCAAATAACACCACATTTGCTATTCCTCTTTGTGAAATTTGTCCAGTTGGCAGCCTGTCCTTGCTGCAAATAGGGGGATAGGATGGACTGAATGTAGTTTCAGTCAAGAGTTTCTTGCTAGTAAAATACAATTTTAAGCATCTGTCTTGCTCAGAGTTCTATGAGTATACTGCAAGCCAACAATGCATTTTAATGAAGATACATTCATCAGACAAAAACAGTTGTTGGGTACAGAAGAAATAAACCATATGAAATTAATTTATATTTATATTAGTGTTTTTCAGCTTTTATTAGTAATATCCTACATTTTCCTTCAATGTCCTACATTTTATGGTGCCTTGTCCTGTTTGTGGTTATTACATCTGGTCACCCTGCCTCAGTAAGTCTGTGTGCAGCCATGAGTTGTACATAAAGAACGATGTCCATGTCAGGAACAGAACTAAAAACAGAGCACACATCTATCTGCATTCTTACGTTAAATGGCTTGGGTGAAGAACAAATCTCTCCCTAGGAGAGCTGATTATCCAACCACCAATTGGAGGTGGTGGTAGAGTTGATTAAATCATGCGGGTACTATTTAACAATACATTTTTCTCAAGTTTCGTTTAAGAGCACTCATACTAATGTGAAAATACATACAATGTCCTTTTTATTTGATGATTTGTAGAAAGTCCTGACTGTGCTCCCCTTCAGGGGCTTGAAAAGAGCAGGAGACTACACAGCATGTAAATATCTCCAGGGAAATCTAGCACTTCTGAGACATATTAATCAAGAGCAAAGATAGTAACATTTCCATATGTCATGCAGCACTGAGCCACTGCGTCCCAAGTTTTTGTCCTTCAGTATTAGCAGCAACAGGACTGACAGGTAAATGTCAAAAGGAAAATGGCAGTGTGCTTTAAATGTTAACCTCCATCTGCTACTTATTCTTTGGGTATCCAGCTCCTTAAGACACAGAAAGCCTATATGACACAAACAGAAGATGTCTAGATGTCTGCCTTCCAAACAAATCTACATAAAGTTTGGATTAATTAAACTGCAGCAACAGTAGATTGTCTAATTCAAATACAGTGGTACCCCGGGATACGAATTGATCGCGTTACGAAATTTCCGGGATACGAAAAAGTTAGATTGGAAAAAACTGTTCCGGGATACGATGTTTTTTTCGGGTTACGAAATTTATTTCGGCGCGAAATTCAAACGCAAAGCGCGGCTAGCGGCTTTCCAGCGCTAACGGAAAGCCTTTTCGGGTTGCGAAATGTATCGGGTTACGAACGGAGCGGCGGAACGAATTAATTTCGTAACCCGAGGTAGCACTGTATTAGGATGCAAAGAATCCCTTTAGGCATATACAAAAACTAGCAAGCAGTTCTCCCCCTCTTTTCCCTACCGCAGACCTGAAATACATTGCCTGAAATTTCAAGAATAATGCTATGCAGTGGAGAGCAGCCTTATCTGGGAGAAAGAGGAAATCTCTATGGCAGTGGTGGAAAATGTGTGTCCCTCTAGATGCTGGGCTGCAACAACACCTCCCCCCGATAGCTAACACAGTAGACCCTCTGTATCCACAGTTTCTTGACCCACAGATTCAAGCATCCATGGTTTGAAAATATTTCTTAAAAGTATAAATTCCAAATAGCAAACCTTGATTTTGCCATTTTACATAAAGGACACAATTTTACTATGCCATTGTATTTAATGGGACTTGAGCATCCATATCTGGAATCTAACCCCAGTGGATAACAAGTGCCCACTGTACAGCTATTAAGGAGGGATCCAGGAAGGTGCATTTCAACAATATCTGGAGTTCCACACTTTCCCCATCTTTACAGTAAGGGCACAGACTGCAGATCTACTGGCTGAGATCCAAACAGAATAAGCCTCATGCTGAAGGAACATCCCTCTTGACACTTACAAAAAGTGCTCCAGAGAATTGGGAGACAACTCTAGAACAAAATAGGAAATGACACAGTGGGAAGCAGTGATCAGTGACTATCAGTTCCCTCTTCCAGCAGGAGTCTCCATAGACCTCATTCCCTTCCACAAATGGATGGAGCGTTTCCATTCATAAAAAGACAAAATCTGCATTCAGCACCAACCATTACTTCTCCCATGCAGTCCTCATAATCAATAGAAGTATAGTGTCTAGATCAAGGGAAGTAATAATGCCACTCTATTCTGCTTTTGGTCAGGCCTCACCTGGAATACTGTGTCCAGGTCTGGGCACCACAATTCAAAAAGGATGTAGAGAAACTGGAGCATGTCCAAAGGAGGGCAACTAATGGTGAAGGGTCTGGAAACCATGCCCAATAAGGAACGACTTAGGGAGCTGGGTATGTTTAGCCTGGAGAAGAGAAGGTTAACAGGTGATATCATAGCCCTGTTTAAATATTTGAAGGGATGTCATTTTGAGGAGGGAGCGGAACAATGGATGCAAACTACAGGAAAAGAGATTCCACCTCAACATTAGGAGGAAATTCCTGACAGTAAGGGCTGTTCGACAGTGGAACAAACTCCTTCGGAGTGTAGTGGAGTCTCCTTCCTTAGAGGTCTTCAAACAGAGGCTGGATGGCTATCTGTTGGGGATGCTTTGATTGTGATTTCCTGCATGGCAGGGAGGTTGGACTGGATGGCCCTTGCGGTCTCTTCCAACTCTATGATTCTATAACAAAAACTGGGGAAACTAAAAGTGTTTTTTTTAAAAACCAGCCACCAAAGAAAATGCAAGCGATTATATTTATAATCAGAATTATAAGCAGTATTTATGAAATATTTTAAGCCTTTCCCCCCCTGCTTAAAACTTCTACGATTTCCCTCACTGGCTTTATGAGATAATTTTGCCACACATATACAAAATAGTTACAAATCTAACTAATGAGTAAGGTAAATAGGTCCAGAAAGTCCAAAATAACTCTGTTTAAAATCTATCATGCTTCATTTAGTGAATCTTTATTAATAATATTTTAAATTTGCAAAAGGGAGAGATATTCCTTTTATACCCATGGGAAACGCTTGTATCAGATCAGCTCATTCTTTGGAAAAGGCAGCAAATGTGTTCAGTAATCACCACATATCATGTCATGTTGGCTATAAATCAGAAACACCTTGCTCCTTATGTTGCCCTTGTTTAAAAGTCTTCTTAGCTTTCCCCTGAATGTAATAAAAATGTGCAAACCAAACTTGTGAGCAGATCGCCAGATTTTCCCTCACCTGTACTGATGCTACAGGAATAGGTGCCTGCCATATCAGGGTTGCTCCAAAAACAAGATAGCATTAAGGCAAGGCTGACTACCCAGAAGAAACAAGGAATGATGTTTCAACACAGGACCTAGCTTGCAAATCTACCTGCAAGAGTCAGTGGCCTCACTTAGCTTGGATCTGCAACACTATTCCATGAAGCCAAGAATAGATGTCGACATGGGTGGGTGGGTAAATAAATTTCAAAGTCAACAACTGAGAGCAATTAACCTGACACAATAAATTAAGCCTGCAGGGATGTGGACAGGATCCTTGGAGCATTAGGAGCCATTCTCTGTCTGTTAGACCTTTGCCCTTGTTGATTCATTAAAAGGGCCAGAAGAGTACTGGCTTAATGGGTGGCCGGAGTAGTTAGTGTCTTATTATAATAAGGCAGGTTTCCAGCATGTTTAAAAGAGACAGTTGTAAGGCCTCTTTCAAAAAAAGCCTTCCTTGGATCTCTCTATAATGAATAACTTCCAGCCAGTGTTTAACATTCCATTTTGGGTCAAGAAACTAGAATGTGTGGTGGCCTCCAGCTGAAGGGATTCCTGGATGAAACAGATTAAGGTAGGTACAGGCCTGCGTATGAGAGAGAGATGGCTTTGCTTGCTTTGGTGAACAACCTTTGTTGGGACCTACTTGGGGAAAGTGTGTCCCTGTTGGTTCCTGTATACTTCTGGGTAGCTTTTAATACCATTGAGTGTGGCATCATTCTGAGCTACCATGCTTGGATGAGACTTGGAGGCACTGTTTTACAGTGGCTCAATTCCTTCCTGAATGGACAATTCCAGAAGATGGTGCTGGGGGATGCCTATGTAACTTCCTGATCATTGGTCTGTGGGGGCCCCTCAGGGCTCAGTTCTGTCACCCATGCTATTCCATATCTACATGAAACCTCTGGGAGTGGATTTGGGGCAACCAGTATGTTGACAACCCCTTACTATTTATCCTTTCCAACAAACTACAAAAAAGCTATTTTAATTCTAAATCATTGCCATCATTAACAAATTGGATGAGGGCAACCAAACTGAAGCTCAGTCCAGGACAAGACAGAGGTATACCTGGTCAGCAGAAAGGTGATCAGGGAACAGAGATATAGCCTGTGCTGAATGCATTTATAATCTCCCTGAAGTTGCAAGTTCACATTTTGGATGTGTTCCTGGACACAGTTTTACTCAAGGCCCACATTTCTGTGGTGGGAAGGAAACTTTTGTACTCTTAAAGCAACCGAATCTAGGACTTATAAGTCTCAGAGCTTGCCTCAGGAAGACTCCAGCCATAAGAGGGAAGGGGGACCCAGTGCTCTCCTCCCGTCTCCTGCCCAAACTCCAACGAAGGTCAGCTGGAGGACACTGAAGGAACTCGCCCTCTCTTAGAGTTGCTTTAATTATTTAATTGCAAGGAATGTTTATTGTTAATTTTTCCGTTCACTTGTTTTGCTTTATTAACTTCTGTGTATTTTGTTATTTAATTTGCTGCTGTTGATTTTCTATCTATTTTGTTTTTGTTATTTACTGCTATTGTTGATTGTGATCTTAATTTATTGTTATTGTTCAATATGCTACTATGTTATATCTCTTTTTATTTCATGTTTATTGTTATTGCTTACTTTGTATTATTCCTCTGTTTGTAAGCTGCCCGGATTCCCAGAGATAGGGCGGCATACTGTATAAATAAATCTTATTATTATTATTAAGCTAATAAGCCCTATTGCTCCTATTCCTAAAGATACCTCATTTGGCATCTTCTTTAGTTATATCTTATGTGGATTGTTGTAATGTACTCTATGTGGGGCTTCCTTTGGCACTGTATAGACAGGCCCTATCGGGCGTTGTCTTTAAACACGAGGGGCGGCGCTTCCTGACGCGCCTTGCACGTAACAAGGGCGTAAAAATGGCGGCGCCCTATACACATGGGCGCCGCCATTTTGACGTGACGGACGCCAGGCGTCCGCATGTCTCGTTGCCTTCATGACACTGCAAGTGTCATAATGGTGCCGCAGAAAGAAGCCCCTTTTTGCGGCTTCTTTTTGTTGCGTGAGGGAGCCACGCGGTTTGTCCACTGTAGCTCCCTCGCGCAACAAACGAGGGTGGTGGGAGACCACCCTTTTGAGCGGTCTGTATCCCGCCTTTGAAAAGTAGTTGGCGCGAAGAACTTAATGTTAACTGGGACTGGTTACAAGGATCATACAATTTCTCTGTTCAAACAGCTCCACTGCCTGCCAGTCTATTTCCACTCACAATTCAAAGTTCTATAAAGCCCTATATGGTTTAAATCCGGGCTTTCTGACAGACTTTATCTTCCCATTTCAGTCTGCCTGCACCCTGAAGTCCTCAGGCGAGGCTTTTCTTTTGATCTCACCACCTGGTGGTGATACAAAAGAGTCTTCTTGGTGACTGCCCTTAAGATTTTGGAACTCTCTCCCTAGAGAAACTAGAATGGCTTTCTCCTTATTGTCCTTCCATTGGAAGGTGAGTATTTTTTCTCTTTAAGTATATGTTTTAAATTGTATTAATATTATTAATAGCTTAATTTTATTTTAATGTTTATCTTTCATATGTCTTAACCATACTTTATTCATTTTAACTTGTAAGCCATCTTGAGTGCCAATTTTGGGAAAAGGCAGAGTACAAATGAAGTTAATAACAACAATTACTTTGTTTTTGCTCCTGAATCCAACAGAACTGACAATGGAAATGCTACAAAGATGGAATATTTTCCACTGAAGATAAGCTTTCAAAGTTGCAGTGATAGTATTAAGATGCTTGATCCCATTCTACTCTAGTGAATAAAACTACAGAACAGATACTTCCAAGTGCCATTATCAAATAAGGATGACTGGAAATCAACATTTCAATTTATGTGCAGATACTGAATTTCAGTATATGTGCAGATATGACAATAGCTTTTATTCCACATGAAGGAAGCATGTGACATGGAAGAAAAAACAGGAGCAAATATTGTAAGCATGTCTTTGATGTGTAAGTAGGCGAGCTTTTCATTTGGATGTTTTATTTATCTATTAAAACTTTTGTATGTTTTAAAAATGATTTTATACTGTTTTATGTGGTGAGTTTAATTATTTTTAAATTTTACTGTGAAGGTTTTTAAACTGATGTTCTCTTGGGGCTGCCGTGGGTCCCACTCTAGAGAAAGGCACTATATAAATGAAACAAACAGACAAACAAACAGGCAAAGAAACTCTACTTTGCCCTTGACTTTTACCTTATCTTTTCAACAAGTACAACTAGTGCTCCTTGTCTAGAGTGTCACAATGGCATTTATGTAATTATCTATCTATCTATCTATCTATCTATCTATCTATCTATTTTATATGCAGTGGGCCCTTCCCATCTGTGGTGGTTTGATTCCAGGGGTCCTGCACAAATGGCAAAAGAAACAGATAGTTGCACCCCATATTATTCAATGGCAACAATGTGCATGCAGATGCACCGGCACACACTGCCACTGAATAATATGGTGTGTGGTGATCCGCAGGTGGTCAAATGTGTGGATTGTCAGCCTGCTGATGTCCACTGTAAAGCCTATCTCCCAACATGAGGGAGTTTATAACATAGGTTAAAACAAAGTACAGTCAAGAGCTATACTTAAAAAAAAAACTGTTAGAAAACAAATAAATCATCTGACTAAAATATCACTAATTAGAATTGTATGAATTTTTGTTAAAGCACAACTATAAGAATAAAAGTAAACTGCCCCCATGTGCAACCAGTTAATCACCAAATACCTGTATATAACATAAAGGTCTTTATCTGTTGATGGAAGAAAAGCAGAACAAACCAACGTAGGGACTTTCCCCAGCCATTCCAACGAATGGGGAACAAGCCATTGAGAGGCTTTCTCATCAGACAAGGCTTGTGACAACTGTGGGACTGAGAGGAAGCCAAGGATTAGTCCACTCTTTGCACTGCAGGAAATCCATGCTAAAAAGTTCCCTGGACAGATGAGATGGCAATGAAGAAAAAACCCATCTCTTAAACTAAGTGCCTCTTCCATTGACAAACAAACATAGGCGGGTTATACACCGCCATAAAGTACGCGTGAGCGCATACTAGGGTTAGGGAGGTGTGGTGCTTCCGCACCTCCCTAACCCTAATAGCGCTCTGCGCGTAAAAATGACAGCGGCCGTTCCAGACGGCCGCCGCAATGAGGACATCGCGGCCCGCTCCGCCTCTATACGGGGCGGCGCGGACGTGCTCCTCGCTCCGTGCCAGGGCGCCTAGTGGCCTTAGCGCGACCCAGGAAGGAGCTCCGTTTTGGAGCTCCTTCCTGGTTTGCGGCGCCGCTTTGCGTCTCTGGGCGCAGCCTCGACAGCTGCGCCCAGCGAAGCAAGGAGAAACGGGCCAAGCAGTCCTTCTCCTTCTCCCCGCCGCCGTGGTGGTGTCCTGGGGCTTGAAGCCCCAGGACACCCCTTTTCAGGCTGCGGGGAAGCGGTGTTTTGCCGCTTCCCCGCAGACCTAAAAGCGGTGGATCGGGGCCTCAGCGGCTGCCGTTTTGGCAGCTGAGGCACCGATACACTGGGGAAAGGGGCGGGTACAGACCGCCCCAATGGGCGGTCTGTAACCCGCATATGTTTTGGAAGGAGGTTGCTTTTAATTTTGATGGAATTTCCACCATTCAGGTCCTATTTCTGAAGCAGCAGGTAACAAGCTTTTGCTACATCTTCCATGTGATAGCCCATCAAGTAACTGAGACTGCCTTTCAGTCCTTTCTCCTCTAATCTAAACACTCCAGCTTCCTCAACCATTCTTGTACAGTTGGTTTCATACTCTCTGCTACTGTTTGCTGCCCCTCTTGCGACATGTTCCAACTCGTTAATAGCCTTCTTAGTACTTTCAAAAGTATCCAGCAAGTCTGATCAAAGAGAACAGGTGCATATTTACTCTCTTTGATCTAATTACGTATCTATTGATGCAAAAATAATAAATCTATTTTTCTTTCTCTTGGCCACTGCATCCACTGTTAACTCACATTAACTTGCATTCTATTTAGATCCCAAGACCATTTCCTACATATTGCTGTCAATATCCAATATTCATGCATCTGATTTTTCCTGCCTAAATGCAGATGTTTTATCTGTCATCTTGAAAATTGTTCTGTAATTTTTAACCCATACTCCACTCTGTTAAGGCTATCTTAAACTCCAATCTGTCTTCTGAGGTATCAGCTATACCTTCCGTTTGGTATCATTGGAAGTGATGATCATTCCCTCTGTGCCTTCATCCAAACTATCTAAAGATGCTGGGTCCAGAACAGAAACCTGCAGTACTGTACATTGACCCTTCTCTCTAGGATGATGGAATCTTGGGAGACCTCACTGGATTTAGTATGTCAAGCAGCTAACAGTAGCATGAACTAGTCCACAGTTGTCTGCAAGAATGTCATTGAGGACCCATGATGAAATGAAAATACCTACTTTTACATGCTCTCCAATTTACCCAGATTGTAACATATAAAAAGAGTAAGATTAGTTTGGCATGTGTTTTTTGGGGGGGAGGGAGGGATCCATGCTAGCTCTTAGATACCACAGCATTATTTTTCTATATTCTCCTGACTGACTAACAATTTGTTCTGGACTTTTCTCATACTGATGTGAAACTGTTTGGTTAGTAGTTGCTCTAAGTCTCTCCACACCTTTTGAAAATGAGAGCAAAACTGGTTTCTCCCGTCTCCAGGGTATCACCTATCCAAGAATTTTCAAAGATTAACTTTAGTACCCCCTAATGTCAGTTAATCTATCCCTGGTGTTAGGGTTCCTGTACGATCTCTTTACTTATCTTGTGCTGCAGCCTCCTCACTGCATCATTTTTATTTTATTTCAGGGCTAATCTTTTTCTTAGGGGATAGACAAAGGAAAAGTAGGCATTGAACAGCTCTGTCTTTTCAGTCTTGAAACGTGTCTCCCATTTTTTCCACATAGTAATCTACTGCTTCATTGTTATTCTGTGCTTCAAACATAGCAGACAACCCTTTTGAATATTTTAAATCTGTTTTACCCATTCCAAGCTTTAGCCTTCTTGACCTTCTTCCTATAAGGACAGGTGCTTACCTGTAACGGTATTCTTCGAGTGGTCATCTGCGATACATCAAATGGGTTTTTCACTGCGCCTGCTGCAGTGCTGCTCGAGAACCTATGGAATCACTGGGCAGAGTTAACTCTGCCAACATCTTGAAACTTTTTTGGCGGTAACTCCGCCCACCGTTATAAGGCCCCTGCTTCCCGCTCTTTTCCCCAGTTCCGCAATTTTTCCGCCAAGCAGGCGATGGAAAGAGCCAATGTGAGCAGGATGCTGAGGGGACGGACGGGTGGGTTTGTATGTGTATTCGCAGATGACCACTCAAAGAAATACCGTTTAAGAGCAACCTGTCCTTCTTCTTCGTGGTCTCTCTGCCAATACAACATGGGTTTAGACTGACAAGCTAAGGTATACGGCGGAGGGAGTGTCCTGAAACCAAGCTATGGTGAACCAAAGGTATATTATCATAAACACCTTGAACCATAAAGAGTCAGTACTTTTTGTTCATGCACAACAAATAGCAATAACGTTGCTAAACCTGAGGAGGGAAGAGGTCATGCAGACCGATCCCATAGAACTTGTGCAAACCAACATTCAACAAATGTAAACAGTGTCAACTGTACAATGTAGTGAACACAAACATCAGTAGTGGCAATCAATGCAACCCTGAAACCAACACAGCCCTCCGAAAGCTGCGTCTCGAATGGCCCTGGTGTCCACCTATAGTGCTTAATAAAAGTCAGAGTTGGGACCACACGGCCTTGCAGACATCTCAAGGGGATCCCCGACAGGAATGCAGAGGATGTGCCATTGACCTTGTGGAATGGGCGAACCCTGCCAGGGAGAGGTTTGCCTAACAGTTCATAGCAGGGTGGATGGTACCAGCCACCCATTTGGAAACCTCTGCGCAGATACGGCAACCCCTTCTTCAGTTCCGAGTAGCATTGGAAAAGTTCTCGGACGACTGGAGGCAGCAGTTCTGTCCAGGTAAAATGCCAGTGCTCTCCGACATCCAGAGAGTGTAGGCGTCGCTCCTCATCCGACTTGGGTTGGATGCGCGAGTGGGGTAACACAATGTCCTGGCACATGTGGAAAGCGGACACAACCTTCGGAAGAAGTTATGTCCGTACGGAGGACCACCTGTCCTTGTGGAACCTCCGAATGGCTGGTCCCTCTGTAAAGCACAGAGTTCGCCGCACGGCGGGCAGAGGTGATGGCCACAAGAAAAGCTGTTTCCAAGTCACGTCTCAAGTCCGCTGTGGCCATCGGTTCGAAGGGCTTGGATTGGAGGGCGGAACAGTACCGTCTCCAAGCTCCAAGCCGGCGTTGGTACGACAACCGGGGGTACAGGTTGGCACACCCTTCAGGAACCCCTTCACCAAGGGGTCCTTGAAGAAAGAGAACCCTCCCCCGAACTGGTATTGGCACAAATGGCAGACAGGTAGCATTTGTGGATTGTGAGGGACAGCCCTCCATCCAAAAGTGCCATCAAAAAACTCCAGCACCACTGGAGTGGGACACCTGTGCAGGAGACAAGCCCTTTTGGTCAAGGAAGAGGCAAAACCCTCCTCATTTCAGGGCATAAGAGTGGGTGGAAGGTTTCCTCGCAGCCAGGATCACCGTCCTCACTGGCAGGGCAGTCAGGCCGAATCCTCCAGACTACCAGCGGCAGGCTCTCGATGTCGGGTGGGGAATCCGTCCGTCCTGGATCGAACAACAGGTTCCGGGCGGAGGATCGAGACGGAGGAAGCATCTCCTGGAGAGGTGGAGAAGGGATGCGAACCCCGGCTGTCTCGGCCACCACGGGGTGATCAGGATTGCATGCGAGCGGTCCGTTGTCATCTTGGACACCACCCTGATGATGAGAGGGAACGGAGGGAGGCGTAGAGAGCTCCCCTGTCAGGAGGGACGGACATGCGTCTCCGAGGGATCGTCCAATCGCCTCCTGGAGCAGAACTGGGGACAGTGGCTGTTCCACCTGGTCGCGAAGAGGTTGATCCGGGGGTTCCCACCGATCGAAGAGGTCGCTGAGCGTTCTCGGGATGGAGCCTCCACTCGTGGCAACCGATGAGTCTGCTGAGGCGATCTGCCAGCTCGTTGTCCTCCCCGGGAAGGTGAATCCTGGAGGAGGACGTGCCTCTGGATGCACCAGTCCCAGATGTGGAGCGTGGGCCGAGCAGGGTCCTGGATCTGGTACCACCTTGTTTGTTGATGTAATACATCACGGTGGTGTTGTCCGTCCAGGAGGACCACTCTTCCCTGTGACAGCAAACTCGAACGCCCTCAAAGCCTTCTCCACTGCGAGCATCTCCAAAGCGTTGATGTGGAGGAGTTGTCCTGTGCGGACCATCTGTCCTTGACGACGAGGGTCGAGCAGGTGGGCGCCCCATCCCTCCAGGGTGCATCTGTTGTTAGAGTCAATGTGCCTGGGGCTGATGAAAGGGCATCCCGGTGCAGACGTTGGAGCTGTCTAGCCACCATCTGAGGGAGGCGGCCACCGGTCTCGTACCTGAGCCACTTTGAAGGAGGGTCCTCCACACGGAGAGAAACGGAGAGGAACCAGGTTGGAGAGGTCGAAGACGAAGTCTTGCCAGGGAGTGACGAATGTCGTCGATGCCCTGTGGCCTAGGGCGATTGAACGTCTCTGGCTCTCATCCTTTGTGGGAGATGCCCGGCCTGGGGACGTTGTCAGGGCCTGAAATGATCCGGGGAGGAAGGCTAAGCACGTTTTCGGAGTTGAGGTGGCCCCGTGACTTGACCTGTCTGGTCGGCGTGAAGTGGGACTTTTCCCTGTTGACGACCAGCCGCGGGGTCCCCGGGTGCCAGGCGTGACGGGGACTGCCTCCTTCCGCTCGTCTTGGGTTCGGCTGCCGCCGTCGTCCCGGTGGGAGACCCCTGGCCCTTCTGATGAGGTATACCACCCCCGGTGCCATGCACTTTGTGAGACTCTGGCCGTGGCCCCGCCGAAGGAAGCACGTTGTAGTGGTACGCGGTGGGCCGCCCGCGGGCGCGGTCTCCGTGGGACTCTCGGGCTCCGATGTGGAAGTCGGCGTCCTTCAGGTCGACGGTCGCGAACCACAGGCCCTGGTGGAGCAGAGGCAGAATGGAAGTCAAGGTTACCATTCGAAAGCGACGGTGTCAAGGAACAAGTTCACATTGTCTCAGTCCAGGATGGGGCTATATGCCCCCATCGCTTTCGTACCGTGAAGTACCGGAGAAAGGCCCGAGGACATTGGTCGGGCGGAGGGGAGATTGCCCCTTTCCAAGCAAGGCGCGCATTTCGTCGGAGAGGGTGTCCGAGGGGGGAGTGGACATGAAGGCTCCAGTTGGAGGGAGCTCTTGGAACTCGAGGGCATAACCCCTGCGGACGATGTTGAGAACCCACGAGTCCAATGTTATAGAGGCCCCGTGTTAACATAGGGCCTCAAAAATGTCCCGGAAGAAGAGGGGTGAAGAGAGACGAAGCGCGCTGCGTCCTTCAGGCTCTCTTCTTCCCCTGGTCGGTGTCCTGCGGGGGACTTGCGGTTCGAGGCGGGACGGGAAGTTGCGACGGCCGAGAGGAGGAGGAGGAGAGACTGCGGGGAAGCGGTGTCTCTGGGAGCCCTGTTGTTGGGGCTGCCGGTCCCGGGAGAAGGTCCCTGTGACTGACCTTGTGGTTGCCACGGGCGCTGACGCTTTCGGAACGGAGAGGCCGGTGCGAAGACATGCCATGCTTCTTCGCCGCCGCCTTCATCCTTAATTGCGGTTCAGGCGGTCGTGTCTCGGCGTGGAAGAGCCCGGTCCCATCGAGCGGCATGTCCTCGATGGCCGCCCCTGACCTTGGGTTGAGGTCGGAGGCCCTCAACCAGGCGTGGCGTCGAAGTGCCATGGACGCTGACATGGCCTCCCCGAATAGTCCGCCAATTCTGGAAGTGGTGATGAGCCAACTCCAATGGAATGGGCCTCGTCCCTGATCTCCACCAGCTGCCTCTGGATGTCATCTGGGACGTCCGGGACGAGGGGGGAGATCCGTTCCATGAGGGTCTGAATGTAGGCCCCTGCAGGCGGTGTAGTTGGCAGCTTGATGGCAAGAGCGATGCCAGAGTAGGCCTTCTTGGCCAGTCCGTCCACCTTCTTCGCCTCCTTCGACGGGGGAGTGGCCTGTTCGGGACGAAGCTGTGTGGGCTCCCTCGACGATGGGCAGGTTCGGCCTTGGGTGGTCGGCCAACCAAGGGCAATCGCGGGGCGGACTCTGTAGAGCGACTCTACCTTGCGGGAGGGCGCCGACAGGGTGCCGGAGAGTCCCAGGACCTCTTCACGTGGTCTGGAGCGACGGAGGGAGGCAGGCAAGGCGGAGTAGGCATGTCCGGTGCACCCGACACTCAACCGGGTCCTCGGAAGCGAGCTCGATGTCGAGGGCCCTTGCCATCTTGACGACGTGCTCGGTGAAAGACTGACGTGTCTGACGGGGAAGACGGCTCTGGGTTGTGCTATCCTCTGGGGAGATGCGGGTCCGAGGGAGGACATCCTCATCCGGGGGGTGCTCAGAGGGAAAGCAGTGGCTCATCTTCGGAGTCCAGGTCAGAGGGAGGGGGTCCATCACTCTGACCTGGGATCTCGGTCGGGTTGGAGCGAAGTGGCTGAACGCGGAGGCCTGCGGGATGAAGACGGCGATCTCGTAGACCGACACTGTCGGGGACCGATCTGGACGGGGTGGCCGGTCTACGGGGTGGGGTTCAGCCTGTGTGATGAACTCCCTCAAAGCCGTGTTCCTCGAAACCGACACGTAGTACAACGCGACTGCGTGTCGAAGAAGAGGGTCAGGGACGTCCTGGCCGCGGGGCTGGTCTCCTCGTCGTCGGTTGCCCGTTGTGAGGGCGACCGGTGCTCTGGGGAGCGAGGGAGTTGGTTGTCATCCATGCCGTGGACAAAGTCCATGGTGGGCAGAGGCCAGGGGGTGTCCAGTACCGGGGTCCCCCGGTTACCGCGTCGTCGGCTCCGGGTCGCGGGGAGCTACCGAACGCGGAAGCGCGAGCCTGTTTGGAAGGGGAGCGCTTCTTCTCCTTCGCCTTCGGAGGATCGTGTGGCGGGTCGATCCTTGGAGGGTTTGGACTTCTTAGGGGCAGGATCACGACGGTTTGTCGTGGTTGCCTTTCTTCCAGGCTTGGGAAAGCCTCCGGTGGGAAGAAGGGATTGTCGGGAGGTCGAGGAGGACAGCAGCCGCTGCCGACGAGGGGTCTCGGAGACTTCTCCCTTCCAAAGGTACAGCCCGCTCCTTGGACTTCGGAGCGTGGCGAGACGCCTGGATGCCTTGGTGGATGAAGGCGAGGCGGAATCCGGCTCGGTGGCCTTCTTCGCGGACGGGAGCCCTCCGATTTCCCCGCTGGTTTGGAGGTCGGCTCGGTACTCCTCATCCGATGACTTGTGGGGGCGCTTGGGGGTTGTCGGTGGCACTGGGAGGTTTGGAGCCAGGGCCACATCGGGAGGTGGTGGAAGGGGTCCCGGCCGGACACACACACACTGGGAACAGCGGCTTCCCCAGATCCACGCTGGACACACTGGCCCGAGAGGCTGGCGCGGGCGCCGAAGGCGGCGAAGGATGACCGCGAGCCTCCTCTTGCACCTTCCCCGGGCAATCGCAGAAGTGAGCGGGACTCACGGTTTTTCCGGGCCTGGGAGGAGAGGGATCTGCAGAAGCAGGCAGGCCTTTGTGTCGTGGTCCTTGCCCAGACAGCAGGCAGGGGAGTGCGGGTCCTGACGGGCACCTTGCCCCCGCAAATGTCGCACTTCTTGAAAGTCGCAGGCATTTCCAGAGTCGTCAAAGCCAGTGGGAGAATCCGTGAACGAGGGTCAACAGTCCGAATCCGAAGTTACCAGGGGCGGAGACAAAAATGGTCAAGATACATCCGAGGTCAAAAAGCGAAAGTGTTCCAAGCAACAAAACAAGCGAAAGTTCCTGAAGCAGCTAGCGAGGGGAAAAAAGAACTGAAAAGACAGGCAGCCTTATAACGTGTGCGAGTTATCCGCCAAAAAATTTCAATATGTTTCAATTACTCTCAGTTATTACAGTAGGTTCTGAGCAGCTGCACAGGCGCAGTGAACCCATTGTGTATGCGCAGAGACCCGAAGAAGAAATGTATTTCTTCCTGTTGATTTCCCCTTTCTTCCATTTCTTATTGTGCTGGTTACTGCCCTAAGTCACATCCTGAGTCACGTGTAGCCATGGAGTGAGATATCTCTATGACCCCCTATCCTCCACTACTTCGTTTATAAATACTGTAAATCCAGGCTTGTGACCTCCTTGATTGAGTCTAGCTGTATGGCATATGGTTCTCCTCTTTCTACTACTCTCTATCTTTCCTAGCATTATTGTCTTTTCTAATGAGTCATGCCTTCTCATGATGTGGCCAAAGTATGACAGCCTCAGTTTGATCTAAACAAGCTGCCCTTGTTTATATAGATGCCTTTCTTATTAACTTTCTTCTTGGAATTATTTGCTATTTCACTTTCAATACTTTAATCCCTAATAAGCTCTAGTCCCATGGTGGCGAATCTATGGCACACATGCCAGATATGGCACACAGAGCCATTTTTCAGGGCACGCCTGTTCCTTCTCTTCCTGGCCATCCCTGGCCTTCAGCTGCCTCCAGAGAGTCAGTTGAAGACCCGGGGGAGGGCAGAAGTCCCACACTAGAAGTCCTGTTCCCCCCGGATGTCCTGCCCCTGGCACCAGGTAACACCCGGTGCCAGAACACCTTATAGTTTGGGCACTCAGTCCCTAAAAGTTTCACCATCACTGCTCTAGTCTATTATACACTCCCTTCACTTTCTGACCATGTTTTTCTGACTATGACACCTCACCAAATATTCCCTTCATCTTATTGCAACTATCTTTTTTAAAGTCCAGATAACATGTTTGACTATACCAGTGATGGTGATCCTATGGCATGCGTGCCAGAGGTGGCACTCAGAGCCCTCTCTGTGGATACATGTGCCACCGTCCCAGCACAGAGTTTGCCAGAGTTTGTTACTAGAAAGCCAGAGGGACATGGCACTTTGCAATAAATAAGTGGGTTTTGGGTTGCAGTTTGGGCACTCGGCCTCGAAAAGGTTCACCATCACTGGACTATACTAAGTTTTGCTTTTCTCTGTATAAAAATTCAAAGAGGACAGGATTAGTTTTATCCAAGGGTTCTGATATTTTTACCCCGATTGACCAGTTCTTTCATGGTTGTGAGGATGAGGGCCAGGACAAGAATCCCATTTGCTGGAAAATAAAATTGTCTCCACCCCTTGTGTTACCAAGGTGAGCTGCATTACAACAGCAGAATGAGAATGCACAAGATACTTTAAACATAAACAGATAACGTTTTGTGTAATTGTGTGTACTGTTTCACGTTGTAATGTGTTCCAAACCTTGGGAAAGGGCAGGCTAGAAACACAAATAAATGAAATAACATAGGAACTATTCTGGCAAAATATATTTAATACTTGGACTCATCAGTCCCTTGCAATGATTTGGGATAAGGAAGAAAATGATAAAAGATGGTTAAACTTGAGGTTTGTTGGACTTGTGCTGCCTAGGGTTTCAGCATGTAGCATTAAATACCTGTGCTGTAGTCCACATGACTAATCCTATAATCTCAGTGGTACTGTTGATTCAATATGGGGTTGCAAACAGGATAGGAGCATACTACAGAATATTTCCTTAAAATGCTAGCTTTGAAACAGCAGCTCTTGGACCTGTCAGTCTGAATGAAAACATTACTAAGGTAAAAGCTAACACTGGTAAAACATCCAGTATTCCACCCATCTAGATGTAATTATTCTACATACACAAGGTTGGCATATCCAACAAAAGAGTGCACCCAACAAATTAAATGAAGTCTGTTTCACCAACAGAATACCAAACTATGTAGTATCATAGAATACTTGGCATAAATGCAATAATTAATCCCAAATAAAGTAGACCCAATGGGCATGCTCCCAGATGGACTGCACCCTCCTTTCTGTCTTCCTCTGGAGAAGCTGCTAGGGGAAGGGAGGACATGGGACTGCATGGGTGGAGTATTACAGTACAGCCTTCTTGCTTGGTGTAGAGCTCAGCCTCAGTTGTAACTCAATATCCCACTTACCCCACATGAGAGTACTGGTCAAATCCAAAATACTCCAAAATTCAAAATTGCCCACATGGGTGGCTGAGATAGTGACATCTTTGCTTTCCAGTGTATTTCAGGAACAACATTATTAAACATATTATGTATAAAATTACACTGAGGCTTTGTGTATAAGCTATATATGAAACATTTCCAAGATACCTCATTATGTATATGCAAATATTCCAAATCCCCCAAAAATCCCAAATCCAAAACACTTCTGGTCCCAACATTCTGCAGAAGAGAGGCTCAACCTGTGTTTAAATCAATTCATTAAGCTTTAAAATATAGAAAACTCAAAACCCCTTCAAATCAACAAATAAGTACACTTGTGATTATTATCTATAGTGCAACTGTTATCTGTAATATAATCTAGAATGGAATGGAATGAGACAGTGGTTAGAATGCTAGACAGTGACATTGGAGATTCCGGTCTCTACTCAGCCAAGAAACTCACTAAGTGAGCCTGGGACAGTCACTGTCTCTCAGCCTGGCTACTTCATACAATTGCTATAAAGATAATGGGGAGAGGAAAGTGTGCAAGGTATGCTACCTTGATCTCATTGGAGGAAAGATAATAATAAATAATATAATAAAATTTTATTTGTATACCGCTATTCCTGGGTAGATCATAGCGGTTCACAACATACAAAAATAATACAGTGAAATAACAACATATATCCCCAGTAACATCCAACAATCTTCCCGCACCAATTAAAACTTCAGAATACAACCTAAAACATTACATCATTAAAAAAAAACCCAATACAAACAATAGCTGCATCGAACAAATGTGTAACAAGGGGAGGATGGATGGTATAATTAAGGAACATGGGGGAAAGCTTGTTGGAAAAGATAGGTCTTCAAATTTTTCCTAAACAAGTCTATAGAGGTGACCGAACGGAGCTCGTCGGGCAGAGAGTTCCAAATCTGTGGGGCTGAGATGGAAAATGCCCTCTGAGAAGATGAGATGTATCTTGATTTAGGAACTCTTAATAGATTCTTCCCGCCCGACCAGAGAGTGCGGGGCGGACTGTATGAGGAGAGGCGGTCCTCCAAGTACCCTGGGCCCAAGCCATTTAGGGCTTTATAGGTGATAACCAACACCTTGTATTGCACTTGGAAGCGAATGGGCAGCCAATGTAGATCTTGTAAAATAGGTGTTATATGACTGGTCCTGGAGGATCCAGTGACCAATCTTGCTGCCATGTTCTGAACCAATTGTAGCTTCTGAGTTTGGTACAAGGGTTGCCCCATGTAGAGCGCATTACAGAAATGTAACCGAGAGGTTAGCAGAGCATGTACCACCATTTCAAGGTCCCTCCGGCCCAAGTAGGGTCGCAGCTGGAGTATCAGTCAAAGCTGGTAACAGGTGCTCCGGACTGTCACATCCACCTGAGACGTCAGGTGGAGCGACAAATCCAGAAGCACCCCCAAACTGCGAACTGAGTCCTTCAAGGGGAGCGTGACCCCGTTCAGGACAGGTGGACAAACCTTCTTCCCCGGGCCCGGGGAACTTATCACGAGTACTTCCGTTTTCTCTGGATTCAAGCTGAGTCTGTTTTCCCTCATCCAGCCCATTACTGACTCCAAGCAGGCATTCAGAGGAGAGATGCCATCCCTAGTCACTGAATCAGTCGGAGACACAGAGAAACATACTTGGGTGTCATCAGCGTACTGATAACACCGTGCCCTGTGTCTCCGGATGATCTCTCCTAGCGGTTTCATGTAAATGTTAAATAGCATAGGGGACAAAATCGCTCCTTGAGGGACACCAGATGTTAGTTCCCTCTTATCGGAGCGACAGTCCCCCAGCTGCACCATCTGGAATCTGCCCGAGAGGTAGGAACGGAACCACTGGAGCGCAGTGCCCATGATACCTAACTCCCTCAAGCGTTCCAGAAGGATACCATGGTCGATGGTATCGAAAGCCGCTGAGATGTCCAAGAGCACTAACAGGGACACGCTACCCCTGTCCATGCCCAGGCGGAGATCATCGACATAAAGATGGGACATAAATGTAAATAATACATACATACATACACAACAGGATTTTCTGGTGGTAAAGTCTCCAAGTGTTATGAAATTTTATTCAACATTCCAACTGAAAAAGGAATGATTCTACATATAATTAGTATGCCTGCAGAAAATTTTGTTTCAAGAGAAAAGGAACGCCAATTTAGCTGGGATTTCCTCTAGAAAGAACTGTGTGGTCTTGTACAAAGGCGATAAATTAATTCATGTATGTTGGGCATATGATACAGTGCATATTTCCAACTGAGACCTACACTGGAGTTATTTCCGCAAATGCACAAGTGCGGTAATACACACCATCTCCTCTCTCATCCTGCTCTCTGCTCCATGCAAGTTTCACTACTGTCAACTGTTCAGTATCCTTCTATCTTCTTTATTATTATTATTTATTATTATTAACCTTTATTTATAAAGCGCTGTAAATTTACACAGCGCTATACATACAATCTTTTTAATTAGACGGTTCCCTGCCCTCAGGCTTACAATCTAAAAAGACATGACATAAAAGGAGAAGGGAAAGGTGGTGGGGCTAGTAGGCTAATACATATAAAGTTCTTACATGTTCCTACTATACTTTGGCAATGATGTGCAGATCCCTTACCAAATTCAGATTTCTCAAGCAAAACATTTTTCTGACTACTCTGTTTTCACCTTTCCTTTGCCACAATGCTACTTAAAACTTTTCAGTTTTTCCCTCTCATATATATCTTGCCCATTATTAATGATTACAACAACTACCTGGGCAGGAACAGTATAATTTCCTTACACACTGGAGACAGAAGTTGTGATTTACTACAAGCACTAAACACATTTTAAATACTGCAATTAAGTACTGCAGCTCAGCCTACAGTAAGAGACTGGCAGACCTGCCCATTTGTCTGGGCCCACGCCCCAGGTTTTAACAGGTTACATGTCTATCCAGATACTTCTCTATACTTTACACAGCAAGAAGAGTGATTCTACTATACAAGTCTAACATCACACAGTTTAAATAACAGGCACCAAGGATGCTTCTTTGGCTGGTTAGGGGCTCAAGGGCTCCCTGGATTGAAATGGGCTGTGTGTGTAGATTTTGCAGCTCAATTCCTTCCTTTCTACTACCTTCTATGATTGATTTGATTGATTGATGGATGGGGAAACTATTTCACGTCTCTTGCCTGGATAACTCTTGCAAATCTTTTGCCTCTGCCAACCTGTGCATGTTTTATCAGCTGACATTACTTGATTTGACACAGTAACAGATTCCACGTACAAACTTCAAAGGGACTTGCCACCAGATTTGAACTATTATACTCTCCATTTGATATATGCAAAGCAGACTTTAGTTCACAACTATTTTGGCCACACACACACCTTAACATGTCACAAAGCTGTCTTACCTTCGTTGTAAAAAATAACATGACTATTCTTCTGCAAGGTACAAGATCTGATTTATTTTATAATCAAAAAGTGAACAAATTGTTACATTTACAAACAAAGCAGCCCTTTGTTTTTGCTTTAATGCTGGCAATTAATATTGATACAAGCACCCATACAAGTCTTGTTCATGTTAAAGGATGCTGTGTGGCCTTACATTAAAATCCCTGCCAACATACTGGCAGCAATTCATGTTAAATTAACCAGCACCAGAGCAACATAGTGACTGATTTCCAAGGGAGTGATTAATTTCTGTTTCAGAGAACTGCACACAGGTTGTGCTAACACAGACACAGCTGCCTCTCTTTGAGGAATTCACTAATATTCCAGGACAGAGCCCCACTTCAGCAACCACAAAGCCCTGTAAAGACCCCACCGCCTGGACTCAGGGGAAACTGGATCTTTAGCAAGATAACACTATCACCTAATCTGATTAACCCAAGAGACTGCTGATAAACATAACAAAGAACAGCCGGACACCAGCTGTAAACCTATTCCAGTCAAGTAAATCAGGCAGCTGCCCTGAGTAGCTCAGCATCTGGGGCCTGTCACATGCAATGCTTTTAGGGAAATGACAGACTCTCAGTTCTCACGTTAGACATGGGAAAATGTGTTAATCTGTTTACCTTAAATGGATTTACCTCAGTCTCAGTTAGAAGGGATTGATGTTGGTAAACACTGCCAAGGTGATGGCTGAGCAGGGCAGACAAGAGCTCTGTGCTAAGGACTGAGTCTATTGCCCAAATGCATGATGCGGGTCAAAGAAAAATCATGAACTCCAGCACAGTTTAGTTCCAGAATGAATTAAAATATTAGCTGTGAGGTCAAAGACTTGCTGTCTGATAACAGCCTGACTTCTATATCTTCAAGCATGCACCCCTGTGAGTTTTTATGCTTCTGTTCTGTGAATAAATAAGATGAGGTAGGAGTGCTTCAAATCCTTCTAAACAGATATGATATTGCACATACTCCCATGCTGACATGATTTTTGTTACTGTGGAGACAATCACACTGACACTATGATTACACCAATTTACTATGCAGATATGAAGTTTGAGCACTAGACACAGTGCAGACTGATTATGGAACGGAGAACAAGGATAGCATCAGCTTCCATCAATGGCAGAAAACACAGATCTACTCTTATGAGAAACTGGGTAATCTTAGTTCAAATTACACATCAGAGTGTTCCATTCTTCACCCCTCACTCCCATTTTATTCTGTGTTATCTTTTTATAAGCCAGAAGGACCCAGACAGGTTGAAGTGAGTGGGATAGGCAACTCAGTCTTCCCTCTCTTGGTAATTTTTTAGCTCATCTATAGAAGATAAGCTACTGTATTTCTTTCATAGATTAAAAAACAAACAAACAAGCAGCTAATATGACATGATCCTTCACCTGAAAAGCAATTAGAGAGGGCACAAAATAACAAATTGTCTAGGCAAGTGGTGAGGGCTCCTTCTCTGGATATCTTCAAAAAAGAGGCTAGATAGCTGGGGTTGCTAGCTGGAGATCCTGTAGGGGGTTGGAAATGAGGGCCCATCCAACTCTATGATTCTGTGAATTCTCAATTTTGGAAGAAATTTATTCATAATTTTAAGATGGTTACTTTTTAAAAGGCTACATCCCTAAATCTGCTTGTTGGGGATTAAAACCTGTTAAGCCTAGCGGGACTTCCTTCTGAACAAGCATGCTTAGCAGAGAGATGGCATAGCCATGGAAAGCCTTCTGAGCCCTGTGATAGCAAACTTTAAAATGAAACACTTTGAAAAGCAAGCCCTGGAAACAGCACCAAAAAAAAGCTCACAATATAGTTCCGATATGTGGATGACACTTTTACCATTTGGAGCCATGGAGAAGAAGATCTGGTTGTGTTTCTGAAACATCTAAACAACATCCACCCAAACATCCAATTCACAATGGAAAAAAAAGGAAGGAATATTGTCACTCTTGCATGTCTTGGTCATCCACAAACTGAACCAATGTTTGGGCCACACAGCATACAGAAAACCTATACACACGGACAGATACCTGCACAAGAACTCCAACCATCACCCAGGACAAAAGAAGCACAATAAAAACACTGGCACGGATCTGTGAACCAACTTTTTGGAATTGAATTGAAGCACCTAGACTGGGCTATACAGTCTAATGGTTACTCCAGCTCAGCTATCAGAAGGGTTGCCAGACCCAGAAAACCCCAGAGGAGTAAAGACAAACAACCACCCAAAGGGAAGATATTTTTACGATACATCAAAGGAGTCACAAACCAAACACAGAAACTGGTGAGGAAACACAACCTCCAAATAGTTTACAAACCAACCATGAAAATTCAGTTAATGCTGTGTTCAGCAAAGGACAGGAGAGACCCTGTCACAGCTGCAGGAGTTTACCACATACCATGCAGCTGCAGACAAATCTACATAGGGACCACCAAACGCAGTGTTCAAACATGAATCAAGGAACATGAGAGACACTGCAGACTAAGGCCTGGGACAAACTGCCTCCAAAGGGTGGCCTGCTGGCGGCCTATTTCCCTCTGGAGGGAAACCGCAGCCACAAAACTGTGTGGCTTCCCTCCGGAGTAAGAAGAACCCGGAAAAACTGTGTTTGTTTTTATGGCACCAGAGTGATGTCATGAGTGCATAAGTGACGCGCAGCATCGTGTGGATGCTGCACGGCGCTTACATCACAATGGTGGCGTCTGTGTACACGGGATGTCGCCATTAGTACGCCACCACTCCGTACTAGGGTTAGGGACTGTGCAGTTGGTGCGCGGTCCCTAACCCTAGTATCTCTGCCGCCACGCCACAAAGTGCCTGTCTGTATCAGGCCAAAGTCATCCAGAAAAATCAGCAGTGGCAGAACATATTATAAACCATCCTGGGCATAAAATGCTATTTGAAAACACTGAAATTCTGGATCGTGCCAACAGTTATCAGGTCATAATGCACAGAGAAGCCACTGAAACACACAAACACCAAGACAACTTCAACAGTTAAAGTTAGCAAAGTTTGGCCTGAAAAACACTAAAATCAAGACCCAGCAAAATGCAAATGAAAACCTTCCAAGGTCAGGGGTTTTTCCAGTAGACAATGATCACTAATCTTCTTTGCATATTCTCCCACCCTGAGGCCTTGCCATTCAACAACAAAACAATACACAGATTAACTCGGAAATCACTCCTCCCTACCCAGGGCCACACAGCATATATATATACACACACCCAACTCTCTTCCATGCCAGCATTCTCTAAAGATTCCAGCCACAGATGCTGGCAAAACATCAGGAATAAACTCTTCTAGAACATGGCCACATAGCCTGAAAAACCCACAAAAAACTAAGCATGCTTAGGTTTGTAATATAGTAGCCAGATCATAAACCACCAAATCAACTTAGGCAGGAGCCAAATACAGTTGCTTAAAAGAGGGTTTCAATTGTTAACTAGCATGGAGCTCATGGTATAGTTCAGGGAACCCCAACAGCACTAGTCAGCATAGTCAATAATGAGGAAAGCTGGAAGTTGCTGTGCAACAATAGCCAGATTCTTAGTCCTGTTCTAGCCTTTAGAACTGCATGCTCAAACATATGCTAAGTTTCATTATATACAATTATAGATCTAGAATACATCATAGAATGACCAAGAAAAATTGTGGGGTTGCTGCTCAGTAAGGATGGTAAAAATGCTAAGAGATCACAACAAAAAGGTGGAATTGCTCAATACCTATTTTGCTTCATTCCCCTGACCCCCCAAAAAGAGAGCTATGTCCTCCCGTGCATCAGCAGAGACATTGGCAAGGGATCCTAATTTGAAATCAAGATTGATAAAGAGACAAGAATCATTTAGTTAATCTAAGTGAGTTGAAATCTGCAAGGTAAGATGAACAGCATCCCAAATACTGTAGAAACCTGCTGATCTACTCGCTGAACCACGTCATCATTTTTTAGAAATCTTGGAAAAGGGTGAGGTGCCAGCTGATTGAGAAAGAGCAAACACTGTCCCTCTCTTCAAAAAGTGGCAAAAACACCCACAAAAAATTTACAAAAAGAAAAAAAAAACCCTCCATGAAACCCATTTTCACAGTGCTCCTTAAGAACAGGGCTGGATGAAGTGCAGACCTCCAAGTGCTGAAATCCAACTGTGAGCATTTCTTATCATGGGCTGTGCTGACTAGTAGTAAGGGGTGTTTCAATCCAAGAATATGTGGAGGTCCACATTTCGTTCACTCTTGCCTTAAAAGATGGCCTATAACTATTGTAAAAACAACAATAGTATGACTAGGAACATTAGAGATGTTCTTGCCTCCTTAAAAAAAAACCTTTTTATCCTTCCTACTCCACTGTAGTCTCTTGCTTTGCTGCAGATTTGTCTACAGGGCATACATATTTTCCCAAACAGCATCAGAAAAAGTGAGTGGAGTGACAGTAGAAGGAATGCTTCCATAGAAAGGATGTTTCATAGTGTTGTCTATGTGCACATAATAAATGACTCAGCCATCTAATTGCAAATATGCTATTGTTTGAACCAATAACTGTAATAAACTGGTAGTGGAGGTGGGCAGAAATGGAAAGGACATTTATTTCCAACATTGTAGCAATCAAAGCTGTGCTCCAAATCACATTTTTACATTATGTTGGCAGCAATTTGTACAAACCACTACACACTGAGACATGCCTGGGAAGTCAGCTTACCTTAAAACTGAGAAGAAAAATATGTATTTGTATTCTAATGGGTCCCCAGACTAATTCCATATGGATCTTGGCAATGATCAGTTCAGAGTTTTAATCCAGAAGCCCGTTGGATAGAGACAAAGGGAAGAGATAGCAGATAATACAAGAGACCTCACCACTTTTGGGTTAGGCCCTAGTTACTCCCAGTATGTAGCTGGAAATAATAATAATAATAATAATAATAATAATAATAATAATAATATATTTCCCGCCTCTCCCTGCAGATCGAGGCGGGATTACAACCGATAAAATCAAACAATACATTTACACAATACCATACTACATAAAATAATCAATAAAAACATGCCAAAATACAGTAAAATCATTAACATAGCCAAGTCGTTGCCTGTGTCTGTACTACTGAATCAGGTGTAGAAAACTCTGTAAGATCCACTATAAAAGATCAGATGGATAGGCTTGCCAGAAGAGATCCATCTTAAGTGTCTTCTTAAAGGCTTCTAAGGTGGTGATAAGACGGATCTCTTTCAATAAGTTATTCCAAAGTGTGGGGGCTGCAGCTGTGAACGCTTTGTGGGTAGTTGTGATTAGTCTGGTCTTTGTATGTTCCCATAATTTCTTCCTGGATGTCCTGAAAGTGCGGGGCGGATTGTGTAGGGAGAGGCGTTCCCTCAAGTAACTCAGGCCCAAGCCATGTAGGCTTTAAAGGTAATAACCAACACTTTGTATTGGACCCGGAAGCTGATCGGCAGCCAGTGTAATGATTTTAGTATTGGAATAATATGGTCAGATCTGGATGTACCTGTAACCAATCTGGCTGCAGCATTTTAGATCAATCGAAGCTTCCGAACTTGGTACAAAGGTAGCCTCATGTAGAGCGCATTACAGAAATCTAAACGAGAGGTTACCATAGCATATACCATTGTTCCAAGGTCCCTGTGGGCCACGTAGGGGTGCAGTTGGCATATCAACCGAAGTTGGTGCCACGCACGCCTGGCCACCGCCTCCACCTGAGATGACAGCTGTAGAGACGAGTCCAGGAGTACTCCCAAACTGCGAACTTCATCCTTTAGGGGAAGTGTGACCCTGTCCAGGACTGGTTGACAAATCTCCATCCCTGGACCAGGGGTACCTATCGCAAGCACCTCCGTTTTCTCTGGATTCACCTTGAGTTTGCGCAGTGCCCCCGATACCCAACTCTCTCAGGCATTCCAGAAGGATACCGTGGTCTATGGTATCAAAAGCCGCTGAGATGTCCAAAAGCACAAGCAGGGTCACACTTCCCCTGTCGATGCCCAGACAGAGAATAGCACTTGTTTTAGAGGAGTGGTCCCCAAACTGTGCCCTTTAAAAGATTTTGGACTTCAGCTCCCAGAAGCCTCAGCCATATTGGCCAATAGTCTGGGATTCTGGGAGCTGAAGTCCAAAAACCCTTAAGGAGCACAGTTTGGGGACCACTGTTTTAGAAGAAAAGGATTCCTATGCCCCTGTCTTAGAAGCATATCTGGTTTCCTGGTAACCAAGCTACATCACTACAGAAACACTGAATTAGAAAAACTCTCAGACAGTCACTTTTCTGATAAATGCTAAATCTAACAAACATTTATTTTAATACTGGCCATTTCTCACGCTATTAGCAATTCTTTAGCTACAGCTACTGCACTTACGATCATTTTGTAATTTCATTTTAAAAGTACAGCTACATCTTCTAAAATTCTTCTATTGATCCTTACCATTTCTTTTAAAAGAATTAGATTAGCATTTGTTCTTTTTTACTTTGACAAGAAAATGCTTTCCTTTTATCCTGCTCTCATAATCTACAGAATGCAGATACAAAAATAATATGTTATTACGATAGGGTGTGCTATGATTCATTTTTTTTACAAAAACATTTTTACTTTTCATTCGGTGTGAAGAGCCTCTTAACACAGCCAACACCATCAACACAAACAGCAACAACATAAAAAATAATACAGCCAAGACAGAGAACTGAAAAACAGCAATATGATACTGAGGGAGAGAATCCATCCCTCCACTGGACCTCAGAGGACCGCAACCCTCCCTTTGCGATGTCCCATCCTCAGATTTTTAATATTACTACCTTTTAGATTTTAAATATTTTTTAAATATTTAAAATGTCTTATAAACCTTGTACAGGCTGTGATGTGCCATTTTGCCTTGTTTTGGGAGCCTTCCCATCTTGTTTTAAGTCCCTGAGACAGCTTTTTCACCAAGAAGTAGCTGTACCTGTTGGCATTTCTATCAAGAACCCAGGTACATCTGAGCAGGGGTGTCACTAGATCTTGTCAATTTGCAAAGGCTTGCCCACACAAAAACATCTTTACCCGCCACCGGATGGATAGCAGAGATGTTTAAATTATTTATTCTTTTAAAATTTTATTTGAAAACATCACATCTTACCAAATTTTCACATTAACTATATGAAACTATTTACAGGTAAACAGTTTTAGGCTTTGCACATGATATTGTAATTTAAAGGTACGATCTTAAGTTTGTTGGTTGTTTATGTCACAACTATTGCCATTACATCCAGTGATATACTGGAATTATGATTCATAAGTACAATTGGTACAAAAAATGTTACTATTAAGGATTTTCTACAGTGTGGTATGGATGGAATTCAATGCAAGGGTGACATTGTGAGTTACCGCACTGGGTGAACACCAACCCTAGTGATGCCACTGCAGCTGGGTTTTCTGTGTGGTATTTACATGGCTTAAGCCCGAGTTACTTGAGGGAGCGTCTCTCCCTACATAATCTGCCCCGCACCCTCAGAACAACAGGGAAATATGTCCTTGAATGGCCAAAAGTAAGATTGGCAGCGACACACCAAAGAGCTTATTCTGCAATGGCTCCAACTCCTTGGAACGCGCTTCTGGAAGAGATTCGTCTGAGCTCGACCTTGGAAATCTTCAAGAAGGCATTAAAAACTTATCTCTTCCGAAAAGCATACCCTCCTGATTTGTAGAACTTGGTCGCTAATGGATGAAGTTTCTTATCCAATGCCCTACTGTTGTTATATATGTTTTTTAAAAAATTCTGATTGTATTTTTGGAATTGTATGGATTGTTTGATATATTGTACTATGACTTGGATCATAGAGTTTTAACGATGTAAACCGCTTTGATCGGAAGGAAAGGCGGTATATAAATAAAAGTTTTATTTATTTTATTATTATTTATGTGTATGTATGTGGTGTGCTACCTGTTGTTTTTTGAGGGGGTTGGATAACACACATGTGTATCTGTTGTTATGCCTAGGTCTGTGAAAAGTGTGGAGGTATCTGTCTTTTGTTAAATGGTTATTTTGTTGTGCTTTGGGCACAATAAAAAAATTATGCTACACAATAAAAAAAATTATGCTGCTAAGACTGCCTTGACTATGCATTTTGCACAATTTCTTCGTCAAGTCACATCCTAATCTCATTGTTTTGGCATGTTTTGGCAATGGACACGCCACTACGATCCCTTGTGATAGTAGTGTTCATGACATTTCTTAAAATTCCAAATTGCCTCATAAGCTACCAAAGGGGACTCTATCCTATTAAGAATCTGACTAGCACTAAACTGCTCTTCTGCAAAAGTGGGGTGTTAAGTGGGAATCAGGCCTCCCCTCATTTCATTTTGGGTTTCAGCATGCTAGGATCTATACGTCTTTCTTCTTCACTCAAATTTAGGTCTGAGATTACATCATTTGTCATAATTAAATGCTGCATTTGCACATGTGCATTCACACATTCCGCTATCATGCATGACTAAAGTGGGGAAATTTTGAGACAGGATAGTTGAATCATATTTGCAACTTTTATGAGTCAGGTACATATGAATTTCACAATGAAATCAGGAACTTTAGGTCAATTGCTTAGTGATTCTCCCTTCCTTAAATGGTTAAGATGGCATTGCAATTAGAAGATCTCTTGTATTTCCTCTTTTGCAAGAACTGAATACTTTTACCTCTTCATCCAGCATTTTTAAAATCTTGAGCAGATGGGGAATTTAATAATGGGCAGAATATCCGAATTTAACATTTTTATTCTTTAATATATTAAAAGCTTTAAATGGTCAGGTTAGTAGAAGTTCCTTTGTACCTAGATTATTAGCTGACAATCCTACAATTATAGGGATTTTATATTGCATTTAAAATTCTTTCAATATTCCGTAACTGTAAAGAAAAGATAGAATGACTATCAAAAGTTTTACAGGAAAGAAAACCTTCTTTAAGTAATTGTTTAGTCAGCAATTTCTTCACTGCGTTTTAGAAAGTTTGCTGAGCTTTCTCCTGTATGTTTGGCATTTCTCTAAAACTTTTTAACAATAATGACAAGACTTGGCAAATTCACACTCTTCTGTCTAGCTTGATATTCAATATTTCTTGCTTGTTTGGTTCAGCTAGTCCTCTCATATCCCAAATCATTGCATTTCTAATACAGTGGGCCTTTGGTATCTGCTGGGGTTTGGTACTGGGACTCCCCCATGGATACCAAAATCCATGGATGCTTAAGTTTTGTCCCTTGTAGAAAACGATAAAGTCAAGATTAGCTTATTGGAATTTATAATTTGGGGGGAATATTTTCAAGCTGTGGATGGTTGAATCTGTGAATAAAGAATCCATGGATATGGAGGGCCAGTTGTATTATATTTAAAATAGGATTACTGTACTTTTAAGTGTTTTGTAGCTGTAATTATTCAAAGGGAACAGACGAGCCTTCATTGATGCTCACAAATGCTGCAGCCTTTCCAGCACGAATATATCAATAATCAGAAAGCTAATAGTGAGGACTGTGATGAGACATGTCCCAGTTTGACAAAGTAAAAACTTCCTATGGAGCCAAGAGAGAGGAAGACGTATATGCTGTTGATGTGAATGGCTGGCCCAGTATAGTGGATGAGGTATGGAAAGCAAATATTAAGACTGAAGGTGTGGAATTATGCACAGCTTTTTGGTGGGTGGGAAGAGCAGGGAGAAGATCCAGGATAAAAGCCAAATTGTAGTTGTAAATCTTCCAGTGGTTATCTATGTAGTCACATATATATGGGTCTTGTGCCTGAAAAGAGTCTAATTTGGAGAGTTAATTAAACTAAGTATTTAAGCTAAAAAGTTTTAGTGGGCATCCTAGCAGAAAGTGGGCAAAGATTTAGCCTTCTTGCTCCTTTCAAACCTCTGCCTAGTGAAGTGCCTATGACAAAGAGATGAGAAGTGGAAATAGATGCATACGATCACCTACAGCAGGAGAGGAGACTGTGAGACGACACAGATGACCACTCAGTTTATTCATTCATTCATCCTATTTATATCCAATCCTTCCTAAGAATCCCTGGGCAGGTTAACAACTACACTGAAACAAGCATAAAACAGCAAAATGCAATAAATAAGCATTATAAAAGCAATACACAATACAACAGTCAATAAACAATAAAACAGCAGCAAGAACTGACTGCAACAGAAGCTAAACGCTCAGAAACACATGGACAACAAGATAAGTCACACCTGGCACTAAACCAACAATAAGAGAAACTCTTATTGCATACACAGCCTAGACAGTGGTGAGTATCCACTGGTCTCTGGTAATCTCTTTCCCGAAACCAGCACAGTCACTGAAGGAAGCTCCCCACTCTCCAGGTATAAATGGATTTCAAGATCTCTTTCTTCCCTACAAATCTATCTGACAGGTTCCTTCTCACAAAGGAGATCTTTGGTTGATGAAGGAACTTTCCCAGTGATGGGATTGCTCACAGCTTGCTCAGTGGCTTGAAACATCCATTTGGCAAGTATTACTTTTGCTCCCAGAAGTCATGCAGCTTCCAGATTCTTGGGACCCATGCATCATTTAAACAGCATACCTCCAAAGAGACTCGAAGCCGCTTTATTTTGGCAGTCTGTAACAGGCCAATATTTCTGAAATGTGTGAGTGTCAAATATTGATTTGAATGACGAATCCTAATCTGTGGCTGTTTTTGTCATTATCAATAGCTGTGCAAAAAGCATTAATCTACTTACTGTAACAAAAACAAAACTTTTTTGCTCTATATAAACTAGAATAGAGTGAAGTGAAATCGGCATATTACAATGTAATTAGAAGGAACTCTCATACAACCTGTTCTCATGGTCAAAGGGTTTCAATGTTGTGTTATAGGGTAATGGGTGATATTGTTGGCAGCTTGCAGTGCTCATGGGCAGTGTCTCACCTTAGGTTCATTTATGTGAATGTATGTCCATGTATGGCCCAGGTATGTAGGTCATGACCTACCCAATTCAATAGAACCAAGAACTTAGAAAAAGGCATATGGAGTCAGTGAAGCAACTGGGCATGCACATAGGATATGGATCAGAAAATGTTATCTCCAATTAGCCTCTAATATGAGTAATATCCTCTCTGCAGCTCTTGAGGACTATTACTCAAGCCATATATGTGAATGTACTCAGCCAAAAGAGATACATACAGCTGGCAATGACACTCATATTGCTAGGACATGACACCCTATTCTTCATTAGATTTTCAGCAAAGGACTTTGTCCTTGCATTGCCCATTTTGTTTGCCTGAATGCCTCTGTCAGAATTTATAAGAAAAATTTCTTTGGCGTCTGAGCAACTCTCCACTCCAAGAAACTATATAAGAGGCCCTGGGCTTTAGTGTCCAGTATTCTTGTGTTTCTGGATGCTATCCTGTTCTTCTATTATTGATCTTACATTTCTTTATGTTTCTTAAGTTCCTGTGTCATTGCGACTCATGGCTGCTTTTTGGTTAAGTTATATCACTTACAAAGCTGGAATTTTAGTACAGCCCAATAAGGAACTTATAATCATGCTCAACTCCAAAACCTGGGGTAGTTGCCAGAGGCCCTCATTAGCCTATCCCTGTAAAAGTGCCAGCTCTGACATATAGAGATTCAACTATTTCATCCTTCTCACAGCATGTCTTGCTGCTTGCCACATCTCACAAAATCCATGGAAATTTATTTTTGAGGTTTCCTGCATAACCTCCTTCTCTAAATCTTCTTTTTAAGGGGAGGGAGTAGAGAGGGAAGGGGAGAAAGGGAAGATTAGTTCTTCCTTCATATAACTTCGTGGTCAGGAGCACTGACACTGGTACAGCTTCCTCTCTAGTGATTGAGTGAGTAGGACTGCAGCCAGAAACTTTGTGTGCATGTTTCCACCTCAGGCTCTGCACCATATCCACTTGCTTTGCTCCTCTAGAGGAAGTGGGTAACACAGAAATAATGGAGAGCACAGCAAATGTTTCAAAGGGGAACCTGGAAAATATGCACAAGACATACAGCCCTGAATATATGTGGGTATGTGCATTTGAAATTGTGTTAGAAACATATTTGAAATTGACTTGTCTTCTGCCACTGCCGCTTAGTGTATTAGCCTTGTAATGTGAAAAACAACTTACATACTTGTTTTGCTCTTTCTTGGGTGTCTCATTTGAGTCTTTCTCAAGCTCTTCCTCTTTCCTCTTCAAGGAGTACCAGAACTCCACAGTTGCTCATGCTGGAGCCAATACAACTTTGTGGATGTGCAATCCAACCCACTATAGCCTGCATGGGTCCCACAACTGCAGCCTGATCCTTAAAATCTTCACAACCTCAGCACTTAAAGTGGGTGCACGCCTTAAGTTAATTTCTTTCATCTTTCAAAATGTCTGATTCATGCAAACGTATTTAATATATCTGGTTATCTGTTTTATTTGCTTAATACAGTTGGCACTCTGTATTGATGGATTCTGCATCAATGGATTCATCCATCCATGGCCTGAAAATACCCCCCCCCCCCCGGGTCTCCACAACTCCAAAAAGCAAATCTTGATTTTGCCGTTTTATTTAAGGTACACCATTTTACTATACCAACAAGTATAATGGGACTTGAGCATTCACGGATTTTTGAATCTACAGGGGTCCTGGGACTAAATCCCCGAAGATACCAAAGGCCCACTGTATGTACTGGGCTGTTCATTTATGAGCAAATTGGTTTCCTATTAGAAGCTCTACAGTGCCAGTTATTATGTATACTTTGGGTATACAGTCCTCACTCCGTTCTTGCAATCTTCGGACTCACATCCCTCGGGATGAATGGAGGGAGAATGAATGGGGTGCACTCCTGTGTACCCGCACCTATATTCAAGCCAATGGGGCTTGAATATCTGTGAAATTCCATTTTCGCAAATGGATCCGGAACAGATCCCCCACGAAAAAGGAAGGGCAACTGTACTTTTGATTCTTGTGTGATCAATAACATCACCATAACCTTCATCTCCGTTCTGCATGAGTGAGAGTGACTGAAAGTAGTTCAGCAAGAACTACAGTCAACATTCAAAAATCTCTTACACATGTGCATTCTGAGTCATTTGTGAGTTCATACACAAGTCTGGAGGGGACACATGTAAACACTACTCAAGTGGTCTTGGTTTTGTGGATTCTGAAATTTACTGAATTACCATTTTATAAGTTTAATTTTTTCACTGTACAATTTTCTTCCCCAAAGACAAGAGGATCACGTTGGTTTCTGGAAATAAATGCAAGAGATGAGTGGGACAAATGAATTCTGAAATACCATACTTCTTCGACTTGTAAGAAATCATCTGAAGGAGAGTGATTTTATTTCCTTTTTCTTCTACAGATGTCTACACATGCAAGTTGTTTTATTTATACAAGGATGTTTTTTTGGGAATAGAGAAAACATCTGTGGCACTAGATTTAAAACATCAATATATTTAAACACAAGAGTTCCCAGGAAGTACTTTGATCTTGCTTTGTTTGTAAGGTTTAAGCCAGAGCATCGCCAGTCAAACTGAAATGATGTGGGGTTTGAAGTTCTGTGTGGAGGTCATACTGACACAAGAGAGAATCTGGTGTCATAGCATTTGATGTGGGGCAACTGCCAGAAATATTTTGAGGATTTCTCTAAAATGCATTTCATCAGAAGTGTGTCTTCCTTATGCATCATTAAATAAGCTCTGATTGTCCTAATCTTTTTAAAAAGATTAGTTTCCCTCAGAGTCAGCACTACAAAGTGACATGTACCAGAGAAAAATAAGGTGCCGCTATGGACAAAAATGAGGTTTCCCTTGTACAGTGTAATGAAATTCATTTTTATTCATTTTTAAGAGTTAGAGATGGAAAGAAGGTCAAGGAAGGTGGGATGGTTAGCTTAAATCTCATTTAGAGGAAGCCACTGCTCTTGTGCTGCAGGAAGATTGGAGTCTTGCCTAAGGCAGCCTTACAAATACATTTTTAAAACTTGATTGTTTCTTGTCAAACCATATTCTAAGAAACAGGAGAAAAGAAAAACACATGCAGTCCTAATTTCACTTCCAATGTATATACTGCCTTTGTTGTTGTTAACAACCCTTGAGCCACTCTGACTCAAGGCAACCCTGTGGATGAGACTTCTCCAAAAAACCCTGTCCTCCACTGCTCTGCTGCAGACGCAGACCTGTGATGTCTTTGACTGAGTCTATCCATTTGGCATATTGTCTCCCTCTCTTTTTGCTACCTTCTATCTTTCCTAGCATTATTGTCTTTTCTAATTATGCATACTTTCTCATGATGTGGCCAAAATATGATAACCTCAATTTAATCATCCTGACTTCCAATGGGAGTTGAGGCTTGATCTGTTTTAGATCTGTTTGTCTTCTTGGCTATTCATAGAATACTCAGCACTCTTCTCCAGTACCAAATCTCAAATGAGTTTATTTCCTATCCACTTGCTTCCTGTCCATCATGTTCCCCATCATCATATCTGTACATATCTGTACATGATGATGGGGAACACGATGGCTTGGATAATCCTCACTTTAGTGTTCAAAAATATTTGCTCTTTAGGATTTATCCACTTCTTTCACGGCTGCCTGCCCAGCCCATAAGGTAGGGTAGGAAACATTTGAGGGTCTAGGGGCCAATTTGATACCCCTGGAACTCTATGGTGCCACAGAAACTACCAAAAATGCAAAGTACAAACAAATCCTAGAAATGTCTGAAAATCCACTTCTGGTTTTAAAAACCTGATTTTAAAAGAAGTAAAGCTCATTTATGATGAGTCACCACACCATGATCCAGTAGAACATTGTTCTCCTCCTCCTTCTTCTTTTGTTCCTTCATATCAATTCCAACTTGTGGTGACCCTAAGGCAAACTTATCACAAGGTTTCCTTAGTGAAATTTGTTTACAGGATATTTGCCACTGCCTCATTCTAAGGCTGAGAAATTGTGACTTGCCCAAAGTCACCCAATGGGCTTCCACTGCTGAGTAGGGATTTGAGACATAGTCTTTCAGAGTCCTAATCCAACAAGCAAACCACTACACTATGCTGGCTCTCAAGGAAGATGATGATCATAAAAGCACCACAGGGGCTGCATGTGGTCCTAAGGCCACCTAACCCTGCTACAAAGCTTACGGACTGAAAAGCAATAGGCTGTAGCCATGGATTCCAGGGGTTAAGCAATCCTGGTTTATTGCAGGATCGACAATAAAAAATGGTGTGGCCCTTGAAGACTAATAGATTTATTATGATACAATGGTTCCTTTTACGCTACAAAATTATCACACTATACTCCAGTAACTGCCATGGCTGCGAGGCCAGAATTTGTTGAAGCACCAGTGTTCTCTGGCTGAGGAGTCTACATACCTACCCCTGCAGACTATCAATCCCAGAAAGTTCCCAAAGCTTTTGTGGATGATAGCCCCCTTAGTCAAATACACAACGCTTCCATGGTGCCAACAAGTGCATGATATTCATGAAAAAAAGATGCAGTAGCTGCAAAGTACAGAGTTATGTTTAGGAAAGCAATCTAGAACTCCTACAAATTAGAAATAACTATATTTGTTTTGCTATAAACTGATATACAAGGGTCAATAGAGAGTATTTTTTTAAAAGGAAAAATAAAATAGAAACATATTCTTAATTATGCTGGGTATCTATTGACACCCTTGAAAGTCGATCTTACCTGTAGAAGAAAGACAATCCTACCCCAGAGCTTGGGGACAGGGATTGATTTAAAACTCCCCAAATACCTCCAGCATGACCACTGGCACCTTAAAGGCTTAATCTGAGCATCTGGGAAACCTTCCAAAGCTGTAGAAGACTGCAATGGGGATGTGAAGAGATTTATCTCTACATTTAGGATATAAATTAAATAAACAAATAATATATGGAATATTTTCTGCTTATGAAGTCACCTGCTTATTGCAGCATTCACAGCAATACCGTTCTCTTGGGAAACATTTAAAGCAAGGTTAGGATCAACAGTGGTGTGTCAGAAATAAATGTTATTACTCTACCACCAAGATAGACTACTGTTTCTGCGGGTATTTTAGTGATATCTGCTACATTTGTGTAGGCATGACACCTAGACAGCCCACCCACTCAAACGTCCTTTTTAGAACTGAGGAATTTGGTGGTCATACTTTGCTCCAATCCATTCTACATTCAGCAAAGTCAGCTGCTTCTGCCAGACACCGTCTGTCATTGCTGGATCTTCTGGGAATCTGATTGGAAAAACAAGTTTTGCCCACATTGTAAAAACTTTTATTAATCATCTCAACCTAGAGTAACAACGGCAGCATTTGTTTTGCAAAGCAAGCCTTGTTGATATTGCTCCTTTAAAGCCATCTGTCAGATTTTAGTCACTGAAGCTGTTTTTATGGAAAACATCAGGGCAACGTCAGAAGAGTATAAGCTTCAACACAGAACCCGACTTACAAAGTTTGGTTTGTTTGCATCTTTTAAAATGTGGTACACTTTTTTGGTTTAAAAGCCTCCATGCCTTTCTGAGTAAACAGACACTAGAATTGTCATTTAAAAGTGAACTGTAATATTTTTGTGTCCCTTTCCAGATAATTAGTGACCTCTTCATAATACCACACCTTCCACGTTACAATGCAAAGCAGAGTTCAAACTAAAAATTCAATCCATATTTTAGGCAAAGAACAACAGCTCTTAAATGGTTTCGCACAAGTCATGTCTCTCTTTGTTTATAATCTTGAGAGATAAAAATCATTACATCCTATCATAAAACATACAAATATTCCAGAACCAATGGATTTCTGTTTAAAACCAAAATAAATAAACAAGAATTTGGGAGGCTTTTGTCACTGTTCAAAAAAGAAGAAAAGCAGTATGTCATTAAATATTTAGTAAGACATATTAAGAAAATGAAAACATGGCTCCCCCAACTGAAACAAAACAAAACCTCACATCAATTCATATTTAATTCTACTGTGCAACATTTCCTCTCTTGCCACTATGTATTTTTCTATACCTACTAGGAAATTGCTTTCTAAAAGCTCCCATTTATAGATAACACCCCTCAGGACCCAAATTTGTACCTATAACTAGCAATTCATCACTGTACTCATGCCATGTTTTTTTATCTAAACTAACTCTAAGGTTCTTTTTAAAAGTTTTGAGGAAAATGGAATAAAAGGAATATACCTTTAAAGTTGAAAATCATAGAATCATAGCATCCTAGAGTTGGAAGAGACCACAAGGGCTATCCAGTCCAACCCCTGCCATGCAGGAACTCTCAATCAAAGTATCCCCGACAGATGGCCATCCAGCCTCTGCTTAAAGATGGCCAAGGAAGGAGACTCCACTACACTTCGAGGGAGTGTGTTCCACTGTTGAGCAGCCCTTACTGTCAGGAAGTTCCTCCTAATGTTGAGCTGGAATCTCTTTTCCTGCAGTTTGCTTCCATTTTTCTAGTCTTTGGAGCAGCAGAAAACAAGCTTGCTCCCTCCTCAATATGACATCCCTTCATGTATTTAAACAGGGCTATCATATCACCTCTTAACCTTCTCTTCTCCAGGCTAAACATACCCAGCTCCCTAAGTCATTCCTCATAGGGCATGGTTTCCAGACCCTTCACCATTTTAGTCACTCTCCTTTGGACACGCTCCAGTTTCTCAACATCCTTGTTAAATTGTGGTGCCCAGAACTGGACACAGTATTCCAGGTGGGGCCTGACCAAAGCAGAATAGAATAGAATAGCATTATTACTTTCCATGATCTAGACACTATACTGCCTAAAATTGCATTGGCGTTTTTAGCTGCCGTATCTTACTGTTGACTCATCTTCAACTTGTGGTCTACTTGGACTCCCTTCCACACATAGTCTTGTTCAGCCTGGTGTCCCCCATCCTATATCTGTACATTTCATTTTGCTGCCCAAAGTGCAGTACCATACATTTCTCCGTGTTGAAATTCATTTTTTTTTAGCTTTGGACCTGCTTTCTAATCTATTAAGGTCATTTTCAATTTTGATCCTGTCCTCTAGTGTATTAGCTACTCCTCCTAATTTGGTGTCATCTGAAAATGTGATAAGTATGCCCATAATTCTGTCATCCAAGTCATTGATAAAGATATTGAAAATAGCACTGGACCCAGGACAGAGCCTTGTGGGACCCCACTGGTCACTTCTCTCCAGGATGAAAAGGAGACATGGTTGAGCACTCTTTGGGTTCAGCCCTTTGTGTAACACCAATTACAAATCCATGTAACAGTTGCCTTGTCTAGCCCACATTTTACAAGCTCGTTTGCAAGAATGTCATGAGAAACCTTGTCAAAGGCCTTACTGAAATCAAGGTATGTTATATCCACAGCATTCCCTTCATCTACCAAACTGGTAATTTTATTTTAAAAAAAGAGATCAGATTTGTCTGGCATGACTTGTTTCTCTGAAACCCATGTAGACTTTTTGTGATTATGGAATTCTAGATGTTCACAGACTCTCTGTTTAATTATCTACTCTAGAATCTTTCCTGGTATTGATGTCAGACTAACTGGACGATAATTGTTGGGATCATCTTTTTTCCCCCTTTTGAAGATGGCGACAATGTTTGCCCTCCTCCAGTCTGCTGGGACTTCTCCTGTTCTCCAGTGGCTCCGATATTACATTTGCCGTATACTCTTGGATGTAGTTCATCAGGTCCTGGAGACTTATATTCATTTAGATTAAGGTACTGTACAATCTCTTTACTTATTCTGTACTGAATTTCCCCTATTCTGCCCTCTGCTTCATTAGGTTGAGCATCCTTTGCCTTTTGTGAGAAGACTGGAGCAAAGAAGATGTTGAGTAATTCTGCCTTTTCTCTGTCTCCTGTTAGAATTTTGCTATCTTCTCCACACAGTGGCCCTACCATTTCAGTTTAAACATGAAATGAGTATTTGCTCTAAAGAAAAATACTGACATTGGCCTGTTACAGACAGGCCAAAATAAAGCTGCTTCGAGTCACTTTGGAGGTATGGTATTTCAATGATGCATGCGTCCTAAGAGTCCAAAACCCACACCAAAGCCATGCTCCAGTCCTAAGGACTGGAGTGCAGCTTTGGTGTGGCTTTTGGACTCTTAGGACTCATGCATCATTGAAATACCATATCTCCAAAGTGACTCGAAGCAGTTTTATTTTGGCCTGTCTGTAACAGGCCATTGGCCACCACTTCTTCTCAGTGACTTTAGTTGGTGCCAAAAATTTTATAGCCAAAATGTAGACCATGGAGAAAGGAAATGCAGGATATATTAGTCTGCTCAGGGCAATCATCAGGTTTACAGAAACACAAAAAATCTAAAATATATATAAAGGACACCTAGTACCATAATAATCTCAAAAGGGCTGAGCATGGTGAGCAGCTGTTATTAGTTGGAAAATGGAAACTTGAGAGAGAATTTGGTATGAATTGTGCTGCTAGAGGGCATGGCTAGACAGGCTGGAATACTGAACAGTAACACTTCTTTTAAAGATAAAGGACATACTACGCTATTTTCTTGCAGGTCAAACTTGTTTCTATCCCTCTACTGTCAGTTGTTTAGGTTGCAGTTTTGACTGTTAAAGTGTATGTATATTTGACCCTCCCTATCCACTGATTCTTTATCCATGGATTCACCCATCCAGGGCTTGAAAATATTAAAAAAAATATGGGCCCATACAGACAGGCCAAAATAAAGCTGCTTCAGGGCACTTTGGGGATATGCTATTTAAATGACATCTTAAGAGGCCAGAAACTGTGCCAAAGTTCCAAAGTGACCAGAAGCAGCTTTATTTTGGCCTGTCTGTACAGGCTCATATATAAATTCCAAAAAGCAAACCTTGATTTAGCCATAAGGGGTACTATTTAATGGGTCAGTTTCATAACCATCAAGGCAAATAACCTAAGAGGTATGTCTATTTAAAATTTAATTTCTGGATACCTAAAGAAAGTATTTGAAAAAAAGATAAAATAGTCTTGAGTGAAACACTGTCTATTCAGCCCTCCCAATTGCTTATTTATGGTTAGGGTTTAGAGTGAGTCCCATAGAATTCAACAATCAATTTTTCCAAAGAACCACAGTCAGGGCAGAAGGAGGCAGGAAGGGAGAGGCAGGAATAAAAACCTTCCAAAAGAGCTTTACTAGCATTGTTTTTTTCAATAGTGTTAGGATTCATCTGCAAGCAATCTGGGAGAAATTTATGCTCTTCATAACAGAATCACTTCTATGCTGACACAATATTTAGGATTAAAGATTCAACTGTAATGCTGAAACATTTTCTCAGAGAACTCTTTGTGTCAAACCTCAACACTAATGTTTTTCTAAAACACCACACACAGGCCAGCTGAGCATGAGCTTTACAAAATATTTGGCAGCATAATCCACCTTAACAGTATAGACTTTGTGAATGTAAGAAGACTGTCTTTAATCCCTACATGTGATTGCTCCTGCCCAGGAACTTCTTGTTCAAGTATTGGCAGAGTCAACTATGACTGAATAAATCCCCTTATAAGGACTAAAATATACAAATTATACCCAGCACGCACCTTTCTTGTTTCTACTGCTATTGGGTAACCAATAGTGGAGTACCAAGGACAGCAAAGGGTTCTGTGTGCACAACAGAGTGGTTTGTGGTGGCAGTCTTCCTCATCCACAGGCTGAAAGAGAATTCTTCTAAATCCTACAGTCCCTTAGACAATCTACCCACTTGGGCTGCAGCTTTTATATTATATATTATTGTAGAAGAATAGAACAGAATCCAGAGCACTGACTGCTCAGAGCTCCCGCCTGGCCTCAGTAGTGAATGAAGGAAAGCTGCTTTCCTCAGTTAAAGCCACAGCATGAGAGAGGACCCAGAAGGCCACTAAAACACCACAATCAAGTCTAAAAAGGAGAACCTGGAAGGCAAAGGCAGTAAGTACAGAGGCAAAGCAGAGTACACAATCTCTCCTTGGACTTGAGTTAGAAAGGAATGGAGGGTCATTAGCCTGGACTCATGAAGTCTCTGGTCTGAAGTCTTGCATATAACAAAGTGGGTAGGATAGATTCAGGAAAGCCTGAAGCAGAGAAAAACTTCAAGGGAACAAGCCTTCTACAGGATAACTAAGCAAGTTCCTAAGGCAAAGGAAAGTTAGTGCTAAGCAAATCTCCCCTCTTTATCCCAAGTCACTTTCCCTTTATTGCAGCAGTTCTCAACTTGTGGGTCGCGAACCCTTTGGGGGTCAAACAACCCTTTCACAGGGGTCACCTAAGAGCATCGGAAAACAGTAGCAGAATTACAGTTGTGAAGTACCAATAAAATAATTTTATGGTTGGGGGTCACCACAACATGAGGAACTGTATTAAAGGGTCACGGCATTAGGAAGCCTGAGAACCACTGCTTTATTGGTTTAGTTTTGTCTTCACTTGGTCCTTGGGACTAATTCCCATGGTATATCACCTTCTCAATCCCCCCTCACCTTCCCTCACTTACTTTTGGATCACTAAAAGGACCATCCTGGAACTTAGTTATTACCTGTTAAGGTGAACAGTCTGAGGTGAACATTACCAGCAATAACAAAGGTGCCCACTGACCTGTTGTCTACCCAGGTCCTCATGCTACTAACTGTATAAAAGAGAAACACTCAAAGTCCACTTAGTACAGCCCTATCTCCCATCACCTACCTGGTTTTGCTCTAAATATTAAGTGAAAGCTATTCTCTTGACGTTTAGAGCCAAGTTTGATTGAAAGTGTATGCAAGGGGTGTGTCTCTATGTGCTGATGTACTTTTCCCCATGGAGATAACATCACTAATATATAACAATTATATATTATTTAAAAAACATAAAATGGCTGAAAATCAGCAAAAACTTTGTCACTTCCAGTGTCCACAAATTGTTGTGTCCTTGTAGTGTGACGGGCAAAAATTGGCCCACCCCTCGCCTATGCATTTGTCTACTCCTTGTTACATAAGACTGACAGAAGACACCAACTGACAGTGAGTTATGATGGGCACCAAACAAGGAATAACTCATACAGTGTCCAAGAAGCCAGGCTCTCTTAGGTATAAGTACAGTATAAGGAGTCCACAGAAATCTTGAGTAAGAATGCAAAAAATGGAAACAGATTATCACTGGGAAGAGCTTAAACAAATGTTGCCAGTCTCTTTTAGGCCCCCTGAACTATTTCAAAAAGAAAACTGAAAACTATTTCTTCACAGTACCAATGAAAAACAATAATAAACAAAATTGGTAGCATAAACCAATAAATATGAAGAACATATGAAAGGGTGCCACATTCTGGCGGGTGGACTAATGCCTTCAAGACCTAGGACAACACCACACTACACTGTTAAAGCATTATTGTTCCACTTTTACAATCACAGCTGCCTTCTTTGGAATCCTGGGATCTGAGAGGCATTTAGACTCCTTAGCCAGAGAGTTTTTAGGCCTTTCTGAACCACAAACCCTAGAATGCCACAGGATTCAGCCACAGTGTAAAAGTGGAACAATGCTATAACAGTGTGATGCAGTATTATGGCCGCTTACCTCAACCACTAATTCCAAGCTCCCTACGTTCTTTCCCATCGCAGATCCACTTCTGATAATGGGTGAAAGACCTTCTATATTCCCTAAGCCCAGCAACAATAAATAAATTACTAACTCTTCCCCCTTAGATGCACTAGATGGCACGGCAGACAGGGCACAAGGCCACCAGCTTTGTCAAGCCCATCAGCTTCTCCATTCCTGTGATGGACACCCCCATCAATGACAGTTATGAGAAGTGGATAGCAAGATGCTGCCTGATGCCACTGCCTTGTTCTGTAGCTCCTGTCTATCTATTTTCCCTTCAGTTGGGAAAATGGTATAGGTGTCAAAAAGTAAGCCCTGATGAGGAGAAGGAGGCCATCTGGGCAACATGGATTTCATGCCCAGAGGAGTACAGCAGAGAAGCAGACTTACTTTCTCTAGAATTGAGTTTAGCTTCCCAGCACCTGTTTCTACAGTACTCCAAAGCACAGCAGAGCATTAGTGACTAAAGAACATAATCCCTGGGATGTTTACTCAGAAGTAAGCCCTGCTGTGTTCAGTGGGTTTTAGTCCTCTGAGGTGCCTGGGACTGCAGCCAAAGTTTTGCTTTAGGATGAGCTGCTCTTTGTCCTGCAGCAAAGAAAGTGATTTCTAAGGAGAGTCATTCAGCAGTCCTTATCTCCCTATCTTTTTTGTGTGTGTGTGAATACTGTGGCTCTGAAGAGCTTAACAAATGTGTATATAAAAAGGCACATCAGCTGGCAGTGCCACAGCAATAAGAAATGTAGGCACATGGTGATTAGGTAGAACCCAGGTCTTAGCTTCCCTGGCCAAGCAGAGCCATAGGAAGGGCAGTAGCGCCAACTGCTTGGGGAATGGATGCAGCTGTGGGCAGGAGGGAAATAACGAAATGTGACTGGAAAGGAGGCACAGCTCCTGTAATGGGGCAGGAAAGTACACCAGCAGATGCTCAGCTACAGTGAACAGGTGAGCACTGACACACCATAACAGAGGCAACACCCAGCAGAAGCAAAGCAAGCAAATGAAACAAAGAAGAAGCTGCAGCAGGCAGGATGGAGGTGTAATTCCTCTGTTCTTCCTGATTTACCTTCTCAATTGTCTGCCTCACGAGAAGTTTGGTCTTGCCTCTGTCCTTTCCTCCCGATGGTTGTTTTCACAGTTCAGTCAGATTTTATTAAACATTACAACCACACATGCTTCCATGGCAACGATTCATATGGCATCCTATGTACTGCAAGTGAAGCAGAGCCAAGCAGACTGCTCCAGTAAACAAAACGGAACTAAGACTAGGAAAGGAAGATTGTTCCTATAGTATCAAAGATTTTACAATTGTAAACTGCTTAGAGACTGCTTAGTGCAGTATGAAGCAGTATATAAATGAAGCTGCTATTGCTATTTTATGTTCAGGACAAATAGTATTCTCTGCATTTCTTCCTGCACATCCTGCAAAGGTATAATGCTATGCCAGACCAATGCATGCACCCAATTGCCAATAGGTGCAGCTGCATCTAGAACAGAAAACAACAATTGTTCTATGAATAAAATCAGTGGCATAAAGTATTTCAGGAATTCAGTGTCAAAACATACACTCTGCCAGCACTTAAAGTAAGCTGTTAGAATGCCCGTTGTTAAATTTGACAGATGTGCTCTTGGGGATCAGCTCTATTTGTCAATATTCTTCACAGATCCACACAGCCACTGGAACTCTTTAAAAAAAAATCAAATCGAGCCATATTTCTAAATGGATCTGGCACCACAGAGACAGACACACAAAACCTACCCAAAGCACTGATATCTCAATCTGCTTCTCCATCTCTATGAAATAAAAGCCAGTCTACTCTGTAATACCAAATGACACCACAGCCATCTTTCCCAATTTGTATCAATGTTTCACAATATCTGTAGTCTACTCTATGCCATATACTGGAGTTGGCTAAGTAGAACCATAGGGCCGAATAGGATCCTCCAAGGCTTTTCTTATGGCTCCAAACCACCCCTTCCCATTACCAGTCTTTTCCCAGCAAGGGGTGGGGGAGAGAAGAAGTGGGGGACGTTCTTCTCCTGGAAACCTCCAGAGGTTTTGATTAATTTTTTGAATTGGCCATAGGGTTCCTCAGCAACTACATAACATTTTAAAAATCTGTTTTTCATAAACTGAACTGAGCACTCAGACATTTTCCCTACATTCTTTTTTTGTGTGTTTCTGGAAAACTGTACAATTCCCAGAGGATGTCAGGACAGAAAACTGGCTTTCAGACCCAGCAAAATGGCCCACACTTACCATATGGCAAACTCAACTTGGATTGTTATACGTGGACATTCTTTATCTTATAACAATCATTATTCTTAATAAAGTCAATAAACTGTTCTTAAACTGCACAACTGCTTCCTGAATTCTTAATTCATTCATTCCAAGGCCTCTTTCCTTGTTTCCATTGTGGGGGTTGAGGGTGCTATAATACTTTAAAAATCTCCAGTGAATGGTACTTGGATATTTCTCTTTCTTCCTAAGTTTTCATCCTCTGAAAAGTGCCAGACTGGACAGCATATCAAGAAAGGAAACAAAATACTGTTAAGCCTCTTTGTTCTGGAAATGATGTCTGATATAATTACTTTCATTTCATTGACAGAGCTATCTATTTGACAGAGCTAGTGAGCAAACCAAAGTGCCAGATTTCAGTGTGAGAATACAAGAGCCCCTACTTGTTCAAGACCATGTGTCTAGCTACTGAAATATTCTCTTTCAAATAATATCTATCCAGATTCTGCTATTATGAAGAAATTGTGAAACTTCCATGTTTTGCCTGTTTTTGAGTTAGAAGTAAATGAAACTCAGCAGAACTGCTCATAATACATTCTTGTTCAACAGCCTGCCCAGTGAATTGTGGGATCCTCCCTCAGGGTTTAGTTATGCTTCCCATGCTATTTAAGATATGAAGGTGCTTAGAGAGGTTGTCTGGAGTTTTGAGGTTCAGCGTCACATACTCTATCTCGGTGATGGTGAACCTTTTAGCATCTGAGTGCCCAAACTGCAATCCAAAACCCACTTATTTATTGTAAAGTGCCGTGTCCCCTTGGCTTTCTAGTAACAAACTCTGGCAAACTCTGCTGGGAGAGGGCTCTGAGTGCCACCTCTGGCACGCATGCCATAGGTTCGCCATCACTGCTCGATCTAGGCATCCCATCTAACTCTAAAACAGAGGTGTAAGTTCCCCATCCCCCACTTTTTATGTTTTAAAATGCTTTAAAACTGATTTAATTTGATGCTTGCTTTTACTATGATTGTTTATTTATTTTTATTGTTCTTCATAAGTGACTGTTTTCGTGGGGGATCTGTTCCAGAGGCTCGCACTTATTCAAGGTTTGAATGGAGTGCACCTCCATGCGTGTGCGTTGGGCATGCACACCACTGCAAATAGCAGAGGTTGCCCCTCTGTGGATATTCAAGGGTGCGGATCTCAGATCCGCACATTAGGAAGGACAAATGTATTTTGTTTTAAGTCACATTGTAAGCTGCCTTGGATCATGTGCTGTGAGAAAGGCAAGGCGTTAAATAAGTAAATAAAGTATTTGGAGGAGACAGAAATAGTAATATTATGCAACGGGAAAACAGTGATATATAAAGGATAACCCTCACACTAACACCTGATCTTATAACCATTAACTTCTTAACAGAGATTCTATAAGCGAATAGCTAAGTTTTTTATAAAACCAAAGATATTAATAAGTAGGAAAAGTGAGTTTGTTTATACACATTTCTCTGCTGAAGGTGACAAGGGGGGAGGGGTTCTCACATCTGCAAATGTGTTAATTTAAATTACACATTAAACAAATTAAATCTAACTTACAAGTTAATATAGCACTATTAATTATGTGTGATACAGCGAGTGAGACGTTTAAGGAGTAGGAAAGCTTAAGCAATTATTTTCAGAAGGCGTGAAACATCTCTTCTGGAGGGCCAGCCCCTGATGCTCCATGAGCACCATCCCACAACTCCTTCCACTTTCAGCTTTGTTTACTGCTTTTTTCAGTAACAGTTTTTACTGGTTTCTTTATGTCTTAATTTTCTGCAATAGTATATCTGCCATGAATAATTAAGCAATGCATTTACTGCTTGCTGAAAGCCAAACAAATGCTATAAATTAGATCTAGGATCCACCACCAAATATGGAGACATAATCAGTGAAGTGCTTCCAGCCAGGCTTTTTACTTACAAATGAGAACTCAGCAAGCAAGTTTCTCAGCATCCATTGAGAGAACGCTGCATCCCAGATTCCAAATCTGGCATTTCTATTTACTCTTAAATTATTTCAAAAACCCCAAGGAATGTATTTGACAGTGGTGTTGTGTGTGTGTGTGTGTATTTTACATTTGTCCTTAAAGAAGTTGGCGAATCTACCTCCTCTATAATTTTTAGAATTATTTCTACCATGTTATCTTCCTTGGGTCACTATGCCATCTGTGCTAAGATCTGAATTGTTTGTCCTAATTCTACAGTGAACTAATAGAGGCAAAAGGAGATAATCAGTTTGCCAAGAGTTACTATTTTCCTCCATTTAGAATCAAAGAATTATCAGGGTTGTCACCTTGGCCAGTGGTCTTCTCAGCTTTCTTTGATCTTTGAAAATAATTAGTATTTCTGTCCTATTTGTGAAGTAGAAAATTTATTTCTCCCTAGATTTCAGAGGAAAAAACTGGCAAAACCATCTCTGAATATTCCTTGCCTAAGAAAAACCTATGAAATTTGTGGGCTCACCATAAGATGACAGGCAACTTGAGGGTGTACATACACAGAGACACACTTTCTATTGCATGGAGTGTCTTGTTGGCCTGTATTTTCTGCCATCTATTCAGCTAGGGTCCTGGGAGATTTCCTACATGTCTGAAGATAAGTATCTGCAATAGAAATAAAGAGCTACAAAAACACAAGCTATATCACTTTCCTAAAACCTTGCTGCTTTCATGTATATCAAGGGGCAAGAACAATAAAACAACTTTCCATTACCCGAACGGCATCACCTTTTAATTGGAAAAAGGTTTGCAGTGCAATCACTTTACAGGAAACTAAACTACCCTGAACACTGGTGTCTCAGGCTTGGCAGAGCAAGCACATTAGAAAACTAATCAAGTTCAGGTACTCAGCCAGCCAGGTCTAGCAAAATGTCAGAGTAGCCATTAAGATTCTTCATATCTTAATTTGAGAACCTCAGCAATTCACTGGAAGATGCAAAAGCTCAGAATATTTATAAAAGGTCAAAATGCTGAACAATTTGTCATCAAATTTCCTTACAAAATACCCCTCCTGCAGAAATAAGCCATGTAATGTTGCTGATCTTAACCATGTTGACAAAGGGTTGTACATATTTTAAAATTCTAATTCTCAGCAGCTGTGCTGTCAGTCTATGATGCTGTTATGTGCTGCAGTAATATTACCATATTCTATTATTCATAACAGGCTGCTGTATTCTATTCTTATTCCTATAGAAATATACTGGTGATTTAAATCCATATGCCACACGAGAGCATCCCCAGCATCACAGTCAAAGCTTCCTTTTTAGCTGTGCAGCATTACATTTTATTTTATCTTGTAACTCAAATCACATAATTCTGCAGAACATAGTTGCAGGAAGAAAATGTTTTCTTTTGACCAGCTCTGTTAAGCCACCCAGGCCAAGGTCAGTGTGGTGTTACTATGGCTTCCCATCACAATATATGACAAAACTGATGCTACTCAAACAACAAAGATGCTTAGTTCATAGTATCTCTACAATTTTACAACATCATCTGCCCTTCAGCATTTTCACCCTCAAAACACATGGTCAAAATACCCTTGCTTTGAAATAGAACTTAATAACCAAATAACACAGAGAAATAGGAAAAGGGTAAACTCTGTGTGGTGACATGTGCACTCACAAGAATCTGCTATAACCTTAATTCTGTCCTCCTAGGATTTAAAAGTATCATTGTGTCTGCAACTACAAGCTATGTTCTGGGGTACATTGAAGCAACATTTCTATTCTCTGTAAACAACAGACATTACTAAATAAATGTTAAATAACTGTGAGAGTAAGCTCTACATAGACTTAAATTCATCTCAGCAGTAGACTAATCATATACAATGTATTTACAATCTTCTTCCTGTGAGTAGACTTTTATTGTTCAACATAAACTGTTTCCTTATAATTGCTAAGTTAGCCATACTTCAACACAGCTTTCCTCCAATTTGCTTAGAAGGTGTTAAGCAGGAAAATTTAGCATAAAATTTACTGAATTGTAATGGTACATTTTTCTGTTAGTCATAGCTCTAATTAATTTTCTAATCTAACTTTTATTAGAATATTTCAATTGGCTTAATCCCAAAACACTTGCATTATTCAAACTCCCAAATACAAATTTCAGTGGTAAGTATATGCTATATATTTGAGAATGCATGATAAGAACAGCTATTTGAAAAAAATGTGTCCATGTTTTTAAAGTTCTGGAGTAGTGCAGTTCTGATAATACAGTCAGCTCTCTATATCCATGGATTTTTTTATCCACAGATACAAGTATCCATGGTTTGAAAATATTTTTAAAATACTTAAAGTTTCAAAAATCAAACCTTGATTTTGCCATTTTATACAAGGGACACCATTTTAATATGTCATCGTATTTAATGGGACTTGAATATCCACAGATATTCTGAAACCAAACCCCAGAGGATATCAAGGGCCCACTGTAATTATTCAGACGGCTTCCATGCCATGTAATGATAATACCAACTACTTTCAGTCACTGTCACCCACGTAGTACAGTCACTGTCACAAAGTTATTCTTCTCCCCTATTTTGCAGATACCTGTCCCAAACTAGGATGGCATCCAGAAAACAGCTGCACATGTGACTCCTTGTTCAGCAGAATCTCAGGTTTAATAACACATAAGCAGCATCTGATAGATCATGCCAAATGCTTTTCTAGTTCAGGGTTTAGATCCAATGTTAATCTCAACTACAGTGTATTCACAGCATCAAAGGAAGTTCCACTGGTGATGATTTCCCAACTTCCCATTGACATTATGGGTTTGCTAGTTTGGGACGAACTGGATATAGGCTTCTGTTTCCACGGCAGCCATGAAAATGTTCTTAGCCCAAAAGCAGATAAACAGTGCAATCAGAACATGAATGCAATCAAGCACATGTTGCCCAGATAGTAACAGGTAATGAAAAGTATACTGTTTCTACTGCTAGAGGTAATTTGATGCCATCATGAATAGTAGCCATTGACAATTTTATTCGCCATGAATTTGTCTAATCTCCCTTTAAAAGCAGTTCAAATTTGTGATTATCTATACACCTTATAGTAGCACATTCCATAGACTGACTGTGCCCTTGGTGAAAAAGCATTTTTATTTTTCTATCTAGAATCTCAACATTCAGATTCACTGGATGGCCCCAGGTTCAGAAGAAAAGGGAAACAACCATTGAAACTAGAACCAAAGACGAGATATAGAGAGTCAGGATATATTTTAAAAAGGCTTTATTCCAAGACATAGCCTTAAAACCTTGGACTATTTACTGGATTGAGATCTTTTTTAAAAAATACATCAGGATACTCCACCTCACCTTCTGTCCAAGTCCCACCTTTATGCAACAGGGAAAAAAACCTCTCTAACCGCTTTCTTCACACCACACACAAATCTATACACCTCTATCACTTCTCCCCTTGTGTGCTCCTTTTTCCCTAAGCAAATGGTGTAATCTTTCTTCAATACCTTTTCCATCTTTGAGATACAGCGACCAGAACTATGAACTAGCTGCCTCTGCATTCTCTATCAGTTTTCCAAGTGTGATCACACCTTAGGTTTGTATAAAGGCAAGATGACACTTGGAATTACAATTTCAATTTCTTTCCTCATTTTTCTTTTAACAGCAGTTACATGCTGAGTCAGCCCCTTGACTGAGCCATCCACCACAGTCCCAAGATTTCATCAGTCAATGCCTATGGAGATCCTATCAGTATACATGTTATGTTAGTGCTTTTTGCCCCAATATTGCTTCACTTTACATTTACTTACAGTGAATCATAGGCCCCATACAGACAGGCCAAAATAAAGCTGCTTCGGGTCACTTTGGAGGTATTCTGTTTAAATGATGCATGCATTCTAAAAGGCCAGAAGCCATGCCAAAGTCATGCTCAAGTCCAAAGAACTGGAGCATGGCTTTGGCGTGGCTTCCGGGCTCTTAGGACACATGCATCATTTAAACAGCATACCTCCAAAGTGACCCAAAGCAGCTTTATTTTGGCCTGTCTGTACAGGCCCATACTTACCATTGTAATGCTTATTCCCCAAGTTTGTAAAGATTATTTTAGAGGTGTTTACTATCCCCTTTTAGTTTCAGTTATCCTATAATTTGATGTTCTTATACTTTACTCATCATTCCAATCTATTTATGAACCTGTTTCTTTAAAAATAATCACTAGTCCCATCAGCTTAGCTAACCACTAGCACTGAGTACTGTATATTGTATAGTGATGATAGACGGTCACACACCGCAAAGTCCTGAAGCATGGTTTGCAACCTCTGTTAATTCTCTTTTCCCAGCACTATTTTCACCTTGGTAACTGTTAACAATGTGGTGTATGTTAATGATAAAACTGGATGACGTCAAAAGATGGCCCAAAACATTATCAATTAAAAATGTAAATGGATTTGGGCTCTCAGTGCAGAAGAAAAAGGATGCAATTACAGCCAAGAGAACAATTATCTCATTAGAAAAAAAGGTTTAAAAAGTGATTACACAGCAGATTTTAAATAAAGATTTTTTTCCAGCGACTTAGTGGCATGTGGAACTCTCTAACACTGTTAATGGCTGAGAGAATAGTAGCTTTTAGAAAAATGTAAGACAACATTTTGAAGCAAGAAATCTCATTAGCTAACAAGTCAGCTCTAGACTTGCATCTTAATGTTTTGGAACCATGCTGTTGAGATTCTACAAGAGTATTTATTGTTACATTACCAAAAGCCAACGAGATAGAATTTTCCCAAAAAGGAAAAAAAAAAAAAGGCGCAATATCATCACACTTTGTTCCTGAACTATTCATATGGAAGACTGAGAGATAGCAAGAGTTCAAGAGTCAAGAAACAGAAGTCTACCTTTTTATAAAATGGTTCTCTTCTTTTACCTACTGTAATGACATTTCCAAAATGTAATTAAAATATTTTTAAGTAAACCAGATAAATTGGCACACCAATGTAAAACTATTTGATGTCAGATTCCAGGCTAACTAATGAAGGGTTCAGAATGTGGCAGCAGCTGTAACTATAAATCATTAATCCCATTTGAGATCCCTCCAGCCCTCCTAGTGGTGATTATTCTGCATTTGCCAAAAACTCAATGTGTATCTCGGAGAAAGCCAAAGACTAACAAATGGCTTGTAGGTGTTAAATGTCCACAGCCAGTGCAGGCTGTACTACTATTGTCAGAAATGACCTAACTAACACCGGGGCCAGCAGTCTGATGGCAAAGATTCACACTTTTTAAGATGCACCAAATGCTGCAATTCATTACTTTATCATGAGGGCTAATCTCTTGCTGTCACAGGGGGTGCTAAATGAATGCACCCCAGAATGTCTGCATGTATCAGACTGGGATGAACTAAAAAGGGTTTCCAAGAACATTCTTCCTTTTTTATCAAGCTGGTCTTTCTGTTTGCTTGGTTCTAATACAGAAGACAGATGAAGAAGTCTGTTTCTGAGCCACATGACAAGAAGTTGAAAGGATATAGAGCAGGAAGGCTGGATTTGCTCAGAAGAATCAAGAAGACTGGAGATCACCTCTAGGGGTGTGTGCACATGTCTTCAGGGGCCTGTTAACTTATGGCAACCTTATGGATTACACAGGGTTTTATTAAGCAAGGAATGCTCAGATTTCTGAAATATTGCTTACAGCACTTGGTGTTCACTGGCAGCCTTAGGCAAAGGCTTAAGTTCTCAAATGGTGGGACGTGACCCTCTGGTGTGTGTGTGTGTGTGTGTGTGTGTGAGAGAGAGAGAGTTGTTCGGGGGGGGGTTTCAGACAACATGAAGGCACCTACACACACACACACACACACACAGAGAGAGAGAGAGAGAGGGGGGGGTTCTAATTGACAACCTACCTCCTTACCACCACATTTGATCCTTGAGCACTGATTAGCTCACCTTTAGGTGTTCCAAGTGGAGGTGCTTTACCTGAAGCAAACACTTGGGACTGAAGAGGGAAGAAAGTAGGTGGCACTGTGTTCACTCTGTGAGTATGTGAGTACTCTGACTTTCTCTTCTCTCTGCAAGCCTGACAAGAGCCTATGTTCACTCTGGGAGGCTTGTAGAGAGTGTGTGAATGCTCTCATTTCCCCTTTCTAATATTACTCTTCATAAGTTTACACTCGGAAACAAAAGCATCACATCAAGTATGAAGATGCATCACATCAGGTATGAAGATTGTGTTGCATTGGGTACTAAATTTACTGAAATACAACTGTTCTAATTTGAACTACTGTATATACTCGTGTATAGGCCAACCTCATGTATAAGCTGAGGGTAGGTTTTGGGGCCAAAAATCTACAGTAGATTTTAATATTACCCATGGATAACTCGCAGGAAAAACTGAAGGGCATGTAACTAAGGATATAAAGGATGTCTTGCTTGCTCTCCTTGCATCTTCCCAACCCAGCTACCCTCTCCAGAGGCAACTGGGCTGGGAAGAAGCTTGGGGAGGGAGGGTTTGCTCTTCCTGCGTCTTCACAGCCCAGCTGCCCCCTCCAGAAGCAACCGGCCTGAGAAGGGACTTGGGGAGTGAACACTTCCTCATCCCACCATCTTATTAATGTATTGACTTGTGTATGAGTTGACCCATATTTTTTGGGTCAATTTTGTTTTTTGACTTATAGACAAGTATATACAGTATGTTATTTCCTTATAAAATGTTAAAATGTGAATATACATAAAAGTGAAAATGAAAATATGCATACTAAACAAAATATATTTATTCCTGTATTACATCCAGTGGCGGGAAGGGGTGGTTGCAACATCCACATGTAAAGGAGACCCCACTGAAAAAGCTTGATAACCATTGGGCAAAGGGATTTCACCAGGATTATGAATTCTAGATTATTCTCATGCTCTAAATTAAGGTCTATCCAATACAGGCTGATTCTCCCTTATTCGGAATTCCAAAATACTCCCAAAAGCAAAACTTTTTCATGATTGGCTAAGATAGTAACACTTTTACTTTCTCATAGAATCATAGAATAATAGAGTTGGAAGAGACTGCAAGGGCCATCCAGTCCAATCCCCTGCCATGCAGGAAATCCAAATCAAAGCAACCCCGACAGATGGCCAATGTACACAAACTTCATTTCATGTACAAAATTAATTTCAAAATGTATAAAATTGGCTCCAAGCTATGTGTATAAGATGTATATGAAACACAGCAAATGAAATTTGTGTTTAGAACTGAGTCCCCTGTCCTAGATATCTTGTTATGCACATGAATGAAATACTAGTATTCCAAAATAAAAATAAAATAAAAATCTGAAATCCAAATCAGTTCTGGTACTAAACATTATGGATAAAGGAGACTCAAACTGTATCCGCTTTTTATCTTCTCCAAACTGTATTTCCTTAGGTAAAAATAAATATTAGAGCTTTTTTACTCTGCAGTCTTCCTTCTTCTAAGCTGAATATTTTCAAAGATGTCCAAGTCCTTTTTGATACTCAGACCAAATGACAATTGTGAAGATGTTTTCACTCTATTTCTTTAAAATGCTGTTTAAAGTGAAAGCATCTGAAATATTCCTTGACAGCTGAAACAATTTCCATGTTTTGAGAACTTACACTGCCAAAGAAACTGACTGTTTGCTTGATTCTTTTTTAAAGAACACATATTTCTGGGTACTAGCTTCATAGTTGAGAGTCCTAGGGGATTTCAGAGCAAAACCCATAGTTTTATGTAGAACATTCTTAGAAAAATGGTGAAAACGCCACCTGGACTTCAAGATTGCCAACTTGTATGCCAAACAAGTGTTTAAGGAACAATTCTGCTCCTATTCTGGAAAGTGAGGCATATAGAAAGTGTACTGTTCTGACAAGTTTGGTTGTTTGAAAGTCAAGTTGGAGGAAATGCAGAAATGCCATAAAAACAAACCAGAAGCACTTTGTGAACAGTTTTTTAAAGGACAGACCAGCAGCACATACACTGCTCCCTCGGGTTACGAAATTAATTCGTTCCGCGGCCGCTTTCGTAACCCGAAAAGCCTTCGTAAGCCGAATTGCCATAGGCGCTAATGGGGAAAAGCCGCGTTTCGTGCGAAAAAGCGCCGAAAAGCACCAAAAAAATTTTTCGTAACCCGAAAACACATTCGTAACCCGGAACAATTATTTCCAATGGGATTTTTTCGTATCCCGGAAATTTCGTAACCTGGGTATTTCGTATCCCGAGGTACCACTGTACTGGTTTTGTTATTGCTAATATTGGTGCTGGCTAGACGGGCCCTATGGGGTGCTGTCGTGACGTGCGAGGGACGGCGCTTTCAGACGCCCCTCGCCCCTGACGAGGGCGTCAAAATGGCAGCGCCCTGTACATATGGGTGTCGCCATTTTGACGTGACGGACACCTAGCGTCTGCACATCTCGGTGCCCTTGTGATGCCGCAAGTGCACTATTGGTGCCTTGCAGCATCACAACCGTGCTGCATAAAGAACCCGCTTTTTGTGGGTTCTTTTTGGTGCACGAGGGAGCCGCACAGTTTGTCCATTGTGGCTCCCTCACGCAGCAAACCAGGGCTGCAGGAGACCCCCTTTTTGGGCGGTCTGTATCCCACCTTTGTATACTAGCGAGATATAAGGTATATTAAAATGTTGTTGTTGTTATTGTTGTTGCATGCCTTCAAGTCAATTCCAACTTATGGTGACCCTAAGGCAAACCAAACAGAGGATTTTTCTTGGCAAGATTTGTTCAGAGGGAGTTTGCTATGTGGTGTCAGTAACTGAGTGTGAGAGATGCAGACTGTTTAAGGAAATATTGTAGAGAAATACAGGAAAGAAACAGATTTGTTGCACTGATTATGTAACAGATGTCAGGCTGAATTTTGTAGATTATCATGCTTGATGACACACATATCCTCTTAGGATTCAAGTCTAAGTCACATTCTGAACTTGGAGTTTTAGGGTTGCTGGCCAGACTCTAGAACGTAATGCTATATGTATTTACTCAGACTACATTCTTAATTTGTGATTGCCTTCCAGTAAGTGTGTATAAAACTACAACCTCAGACTCCATTCGTGTGGGGTTCTGTTTTTACAAGCGAAATTTACTGACAACATAAGAAACAGATTTACACTACTAAACATAATAGACCGAGAACCAGAAGAACTATGGTCTGAAGCCAGGGACATAATAAAATAAGAATGCAGATAGACACTTTCAATAAACAAAAAGAAAGAGAAAAATTACTACAATGACCAATGCAAAGAAATAGAAGACAACAACAAAAAGGAAATAACAAGACATCTACTTCACAAGATCCAGGAAATCAAAGGAAAATTCAAACCAAGGACTGGGATGCTCTATGACAATAAAAATAACATAATTCAAGACCAGGAGGGAATAAAAAGATGTTGGATGCAATACACAGAAGACTTATACAAAAGAGATGACAAAATGAAGGACAAATGGATTGAAGTGACATATGAAGATGAATCCCAAATTCCAAAAAGTGAGGTGAAAACTGGAATAAGAGAAATAACGAAAAATAAATCACAAAGAACAGATGATATTCCAATTGAACTGCCGCAGTCCACACTGACATAGTCATCTCTAGTGCTAACCAACATATGTCAACAGAAATGGAAAACGAAATGATGGTCAAAAGATTGGACGCAATCAATATACATTCCCATCCACAAAAAGGGAGACACAAGAGACTGCAGCAACTATAGGACCATAGCACTGATCTCCCATGTAAGCAAACTCATGCTTAAAATTCTGTAACATAGACTCCAAAGCAATTTCTCTCTCCATGGAGAGAGAACTCCCAGAGGTTCAAGAGGGACTGAGGAAAGGAAGAGGCACTAGGGACCACACTGCAAACATATGATGGGTAATAGAGTGCACCAAGGAATTCCAAAATAAAATCAGCATGTGCTTTATAAAGCAAAGCCTTTGATTGCATAGATCATGAAAGGCTATGGAATGCCCTTAAGGACATGGGAGTGCCAATACATCTGTTAGTCCTAATGAGGAATCTGTACTCAGGACAAGAGGCTACTGTCAGAACAGAACACGGAAAAAAGGAATGTTTCCCAATTAGCAAAGGGGTCAGACACGGCTGTATCCTTTCACCCTATCTATTCAACTTACATGAAGAACATATGATAGGAAAAGCAGGCTTGGACACAGGAGGAGGAGTGCAAATAGGAGGAAGGAATATCAACAATTTAAGAGATGCAGATGAGACCATAGTACTAGCAGAAAAACCTCACAGATCTGAAACACCTACTAAGGAAGATCAAAGAAGAAAGTGCAAAGGCAGGCTTAATACTGAACATAAAGGAAACCAAAATAATGACAACCGAGGACTTTCACAAGTTCAACCTAGACAATGAAGAAATAGAAATAGTAAAATAATTCCTATACTTGAGATCAAACATTGATATAAATGGGGACTGCAGTCAGGAAATCAGAAGAAGATGAAGAATGGGAAGGGTGGCTATGAAAGAACTAGAAAAGATTCTAAAATGCAAAGATATACTACTAAGCATAAAAGTTAGAATCATACAAGCCATTCTATTCCCTATTACCATATATGGATGTGAGAACTAGACAGTTAAGAAAGATGATAGGAAGAAAATCAATTCATTTGAGATGTGGTGCTGGAAAAGAGTGCTGAGGATCCCATGGATAGCCAAAAGGACAAACAAATGGGTCCTAGAGCAGACCAAGCCAGAAATCTACCTAGAGGCCAAGATGACCAAACTGAGATTGTCGTACTTTGGACACATCATGGGAAGGAAGGACTCATTGGAAGAGACAATAATGCTGGGAAAGGATGGATGGACTCTATAAAGGAAATCACCGGTATGGGGTTGCAGGAATTAAGCAGAGCTGTGGAGGACAGAGGGTCTTGGAAATATCTCATCCATAGGGTCACCATGAATCAAGATTGACTCGAGTGTAATTAACAACAAACAAATCTTGCTCCCCAGAACCTCTCCCACTTAATCCCTGCTGATTATAATGGAAGTGAAAGGTAATAGGAATGGTCATCTTTCATGGATTGTAGAGACCTCTGGCTATTCCCAACAAGTTACATTCTGGGGCACATAGTCAATAAGTAGCTCATGCCACTAATGCAATTGGATGATCAAACCATTTCCTGTTTCTTTAGTAAGTCATTTAAATACAGAGTTCTGGTTTGCTGCTCTCAAAGCCAAAAACAAAATCTGAGTTATTATCCTTGCTTTGAAAGGGATGTACAAGGGACAGTCCTGAGTTTGGATGATTATCAAACCATCTCTGCTTGCATTAGCAAGAACAGTTAGCTGGGAGTGATCAGGATGCATGCCCCACTACACAGCTTGTTCACAGTAAGCCAGGATTCTCCAGAATTCTGGCTTACTCTTCTGTGTGTGAACAAAGCCAATGTCATGCCAATTAATACTACTAAAAATGGGAAACACAGACTGTGAAATACCATCTGGAACTGAAAAGCCATATTTCAATATTTTGGAAAAATTCAGGGTGAAGCATGAAAATTAATTACTACACTTATCATTATTGGCAAGTGACAAAACAGGTATGATCATGTTTGGGGGGGGGTGTTTAAAGATCAGTTTGCTATGCAGTCTTTGATGCTAGGTATGATAGTCAGCACATCAGAAGCATTTAATATGCGCATATTCTTTACCAGCGGCAATTCCACATTTTTCAGCAATGTAGTTTTATTAATTTAACTTGTACCTTGCTTTTCTCACATCTTCAGGGCATAAAATTTATGGAAAATGATTGAAATATATTGCCTACTTTCACAGTGAAGCTATTAATACAAAATCCCAATGTTTGCTCTTAATACACAGTTCGCATTTATACTAATTTTGCTCAAAAGCCATGGACTGTAGTTTCCCAAGGGACTTCACAGGAAAAGAAATTTACTTTTTCATTAGCAAAGAGCTATAAATTGAGCTGGGCTTTAGTAACACAGGTGCTCTATGAATATACCTACAATCATACTCATCATATCATAACTATTTGCAAACAAATGGGAGCACCATTTGCAGAAGGAGGACCAACTCTCTAAAAACAAAGAGTGGTCTTGAGGAGACTTCTTGTGATTATATTATTCAGATATTTCAAGGGGCGATTTAACTGAATCAGACTATTACATCTGTATCTGAGATAAGAAATTCTTCTTACTCTGACAACCCAATCACTCCACTTTGCTTTCCCTCCCAGTTGCTCTGCTTTTGGCTCCACTCTTCAAGCAACAATTTTAGCCTCCACATCCTCCCTCAGGTTTATATGCTTTTCAAAACTGAGATCCACTCCCTTCCCATTGTAAATGGAAGCAAGAAGCAAACAGCTCTGCCACTTCAAGACAAAGGGTGCCCCTTTGAATAGGGGGAACACAGATGTTTTATAGGTGCCATTTTCACAAGTGTCACTGAGCTTTTAGGTGCAAGACCATGCTTATTGTGTGGTCAATTACTATAGAATACTGCCCAGAAGCACAGTAAATGTGAACTTCGTAGCTGTGACATGGCTCAATACATTGTTCTGGCTCTTCTGTTGAAACCAAAACAAATCCAGCCATGGTTGAAGACTAACTGAAATATCTGATAATGTTCAATACATTAATTGATATCACATAGATCCAGTAGTTGCTGGTGGTTTCCACCCTGGTCCTGCAGTGAATACTCCAAAGGTTTTCATTCAAGCTTTAAAAGAGCTGTCCATGGTGCTAAATCAATATGATGTACAAGGCACCAACTGTCACTCTTTGGATCAACAATACTCTACATGGGAGAAGAGAAATCAGAAAACTATCTTGTAATCCAGATCAAATAACATCAAAACAATTGATCTAATTCTAAAGAACTCCAATTCTGCTTTTAAACACTAAATATTTAAAAGATATTTTAATCTCAGAACAATAAATGGAAATAAGATCTGAGATACTTACAAATAAGAATCTGGCCAAAAAACAGAATATATAAATCAGCCTAAAATAGTTCTATGGGATATGCTCTTTAATTCTTCCTTCCATCCTAACCCTTTGTGGATTTGCATCTAGAAACTCTAAGCTTATAGAAGATTGTTTTTTTTTCTTGATCTCTTGCTTATACTGATAAACCAAGAACATTTGAGCAAATATTAATTACAATATGCAGGATTTTCAGACAGGAAACTTAGATTACATATTAACATGCGATGCATAGGCACATCAGTAATTAACACATGCAAATCCTTGAAAAAGCTTACCCAAGAAAACAGATAGCAGTTTTGCAATGGAAACAGTAACACAAGCCATTAAAAACAATTCAAGGAATACTGTCATGAGCACTATTAAAAATTACAGTCTGGATATCCTGTGGCTCCAGCCAGCACAATCTATGAGATATGCCAAATGTATACATTATTGAGGCCATTAAATAATATGATCTGGTAATGTGGGGCTTTCTCTCTCTCTTTTAAAAAAGCAAACCTTAGTAAGATTGGCAGGCATGGGGTACAGAAGTCCATCTGTATGTATCAGGAGGGATAGGAAATGTTTTATGGATGACAGACCTCTAAAGCAATTTTACAGCCTCTACTGTGAAGCCCTGTTGCTGCTAACATGACTGCAATGTTTGTTATCTTCTTCTGAAAAAGCGCCCACCATAGCTCTCCTGTCCTCTGCTCAGCAAAACCTTATTTATATTGCTCTTTGTATCTGTCATGCTCTTCCTGCTACTTCTATGAAAAGTTGGATGACAACAAGTATTGGGGAGTCACATTGGCCTGTTGAAGGGCCACATCCCCAGCTTCTGTTATTGTCCCCTGGGAGACTCTGCTGCAGGTTTGGCCTTCTTGAAACTTTTAGGCCTATTGCAAGGAGGGGGGGGGGGTGATAGAGGCAAATAAATGGCAATGGTGCCATGGGTGGTCCACTGGCCCCCCTTTCACCAGCCCTATTCTATATTAAGGAAGGCTGCTGGGGCTCGATAGAGAGCCAAGATAGCAGTATCAACATTGGCTGTCAAATTTCTGTAGTGGTGCATTCACTGATAATCCAGTCTCCAGTGCATTCTGTAGAAAGAAAAGTGCAGCATGTTCCTTGAAAATCTGGGAATTTACCCATTCATGGTATACATTATGACGCTGCTAAGTGCATTCAAGTCATTCCTGACTTATGGCAACCCCTAAGGGCTTTTCTTGCCAAGATTTATTCAAATGAGGTTTGCCACTGCCTTCTCTCCATGGCTCAGAGACTGACTTTCCCAAGGTCACCCAATGGGTTTCTATGGTTGAGTTGGGAATAGTTTCCCAGATTTCTAGTCTAATACTCAAACCACTTCACTATATGGCTTTCATAGTGGCACTTGCTCACCATCATGACACCCCTTCCGGCCAGTGCTGTTTGGCACTGTGATGCACGTGTGTCATCATAACACACCCCGTGTAAATGGACACGTGCCATGATGGCACCTGGGTAACAGACTAGGATTCTCGGCCATGTGGATGCCGAACCCGAGGCCGCATACAGGCTGGCATAAATTGCTGGTCTGTACAGGGCCATTTTGCAAGTAAAAAATAGCTATTAATACAAAAGTTAAAATTCAATAAAAACACAAGTTTAAAATTTACTACTATTTCCACATTCATTATAATTAAGTCCATAGAAAACTGATTCATGGATGAAGATGAATGAGATTGCTCGTGATGCTGCTGTGGCAGAGGACAAAAAGGAACTGGTGGGTTTTGCAGGAAGCCCTTTATGTAGGGTGGCTGGAGGTGAGCCAGGCTACTACCAAGACATTGTGTGATGGAACTGTACATGCTCCCTTTCATCCCTTGTAAACATGCACCGTTTCCTTCTTCTCTCCAGCTGCTACTACATTTACATTTTAGAGTCCTCAAGTCAAAGTTCCATTTTTACATATAAAATAAAACAGTAGTGAAGGGGCAAGAAAGGTGCAGCCTCCAAGCCCCATGCTGCCCCCCAGGCCATTTTTGTGGCCCCTAGACCACCTCAATTTTTAACAAATGCCCCCAAGGAGAATGGTTGTAGTTCTGCCACATTTTAGGGTCCCCCAGATCACTTTAGTCCCAGGGGAGGCCTTTTTACTAACTGGACATGACATCTGCTTCAAACCAAGCATAAGGCCTTTGCTTGGCCCAAACTGGTCTAGATAGCCTTTTGTTGTTGTTGTGTGCCTTCAAGTTATTTCCTTAAAGTGTAGCAAATCCCCCCCCCAAAAAAAGTGTATGTTACTACAGGAAAAGGAATATTGTAACATATTACTTAGAATATATTACTTCCAAGCCCTGATGAGAAGCTATTATTACCCACTGATTTCACCTCAGTTACTTTATACTGGTTTAGCACCTCACCACTTTTACATGTACACAAGTGCACTCACAGACAAAATACGTTTTCACCATAGTGGCTGAGTACTAGTATGACATAGAGCAGGATGGGGGGAGGAGAGATATACATGGCAGCTATAACAGGTAAATATTAAATAAAGGGAAGATATCAGAGAAAATAGGTCACAACATACACATTTATCCCTCATTGAAGCTGCAAAAAACAAATCCACCCTTGTATTAATGAGAAGTCTTCCCATATCAGAACCTTCTCCCCAGAGAAAAAAGGGTTAAATGTGGGAAAAGATACAGTTGCATTTTAATGGGTCTCAGTGTCACAGGTGTAAAAAGGTAAAGGTTTTCCCTTGGCACGAATGTCTAGTTACTGTAAGGGGCGGTGCTCATCCTGGTTACTAAGTTGAAGAGCCAGCATTGTCTGAAGATGACTCCGGTGGCCACATGGCCAGCACGACTGCACTGAATGCTGTTACCTTCCTATTGGAGTAGGAGGAGATACAGATGCATTTTAATGGCTCTCAGTGTCACAGGTGATGAGACAGCAATTGCCAATGAGATGGGCAGTTGGACACAGTGTGAAGCTTTGAGATGTTTCTGGGCAGATAAAAAGACTTGAGAGTCACCACGAGGAGAGAGTTGAAAACAAAGGAACATCTGGAGCAGGGGCTCTATTTTAGGAAGGCTGGTTGAGTCCTGGCTGCCAGCTATCTCATGAACAGCAAGGACTACAAATCCTACCTAATCTGTGAGTAAGATCAGAAGAATGTACTAGCCACTCACATTAGAATACTTTGATTATTTTCTTGATTTGGCTGAAATGATCTACTCTGTAACTTACACTTCTATCTGTGCTTGAAGAGCAAGATGATTTTTCATGTAAAGAGATACGCTTTTGCTTAAAAAATTCCTTACTTAGAATAAAGCCTTCCTTTAAAAGCACGCTGTCTCTATCATACTCATTTTCACATGTCTTAGCTCAACCTGGCCATTCCCAGGATTTGGGGAAAGGGGGGGGGGAGTGTATCTGCAGCATCATAGGCAGAAAGTGCAAATGGAATCTCCAACAAGGTACTGGCGTGTTGTTAAGAAGGAGGACTCAAATCAACAAATGGTGGCAGCACGAATTGATTAGATAAGAGAGGTGGTTTCAAGGGGTCCCATCCAGCTCAGGCAAAAGCAGAAAACCCTCACAAGGTGGCACTTTGGGTTGTGCATGTGAAGTTAAGTACAAACAACAGGGGAGGTTTGTCTGTTCTCTCTACTTTCTCTGCTTCTTGTTTCTACTTCTAAAGGGGTGCTTTCGGATAGGGTAGGAAGAGGGGCATGAAGTGGACAGACTGCTTTTATTCTCAGTCAGAATCTGAAGAGTTTTGTGTGCTCTTGCAGCTTGTGTCTCATTTTTGAGAGTGTTGTCTGATGTCTGGCTGGCTGTAAAGGAAAAGGAGACTGCAGACCCTGCTTGGGCTTTAGGAGAGGGACCCAGAGAAACTCACAACCCTGCTTTTATATTTTATTTTGCTATATGAGTTATCTGTGTTATTTCTCCTGAAGAAGAGAAAGCATCTTTATCCTGAAGAAGCTTATGTCAATGGATTATAATGCTGAGAGCCATATTTATTTATTTAATGGTATTAATACCCCACCCTTCAGCCCTAAGGGCTCTCAGAGAGGCTTTAATACTTTATTAAATTTAAATACTAAATTATTTGTAATTCAGAAACACAAGTAAGAAAATCCATCCCTGATTTTACACATGTATGAGGTGGTGGTGGTGGAAGATAATGCACAAGGAAGTACAAGAGAGATAAAGATCAGTGTTTCTGTTTCTCAAAGCTATCCTGTATTGCTGGAACATCTCTTTACCTATGAAAATCCTATGAAAAACCAGAGAAAGAAGATGAAGTACCGAGGGCCGAGCGATGTGGTCTGTTCCAGGCCCTTACATTAGAAAGGGAAAGTGTATCTTAATAATTGGCCAATCTCCAAGGTATTTCAGATACTTACCTATTTGAAGACCCTATGGAGGTGATATAAACACCACTTATGTCCATGGGAACTTTCATTCTGCAAGAAGGGATAACAACATACACTCCAAAAACTGTAAGAGTGAAAGTAGTAGCCTACTACTCAGAGAAGTTGTTTCTGCAATTCCCTGTTCTTCAAATGCTGCTATTTTTTAAGAGTTTCTGTTTCTGAAATCATATGCTGTATGTTACACAAAACATTATTTACAAGACCACAAAAGGAACCTAGAAAGAGATTAATATAAATCACAGATTCTGTGGCATAAATGCCATGACAGGACTGCTCTATTTATGGAAGCCCCAGCCAAGCTTTCTTTCCAAAGAAACACAGTTCCTTTTGAAATGTCAAGAAGTCAAATGCAGGTAATTGAGCATATCCTATGTTACGTCCCACCTCAGTTTATATAAGCTCCACTCTTGTTCCTCCATCATGCAAGGTCATTTCTGATGTGGATTTTTTTTCTTCAAAGGCTTTGAAATTCTGTTTGAGATAATCTGAAACTCACTTGCCATAGTAAAAGGAGCTCTGGTGGGTCACCCAGCCCTGCCTCCAGCTAATGGAAGACATGCCCACAACCTGAGACGCAAAGACTAATAAAGGGAAGGGAAAAACACAATGGCCCCATTGGCCTCTGCCTGAAGGAACTGATTTTCATTTCCTAGTTTTCAGAAAAAGATTTGCAGTGTTTGGAGTTTTAGTAAGCAATATATTCCAGAAGCCTGGAAAGAGCATCTTTTCCTTGACAATTGAAATGAACATTAAATGAAATCTGCAAAGCTATTTTCCCTTGCACAGTCAAGAGCTGACAGAAGGGGAAGCAGAGAGGTTGCATAAAAGACAAACATGAAGAAGCTGAGAGAGAAAGTGTAGAACAATCATCCTGAATCGTTTCTAAAATGCTGTAATGGGATTAGGGTCACCCTGAGAGAAACAGTCAGATAAGAGGAAATGTAATGGGTTTTCCTCATATACTCTTCAGATTAAAATGTGGAAACATTCTGTGCAATTATTTTCAGTAATTTTAAAGAAAATTCTTGGGTAAGCACCAGCCAAGGCATCTCACTCTTTTTTTTTCCTTGTTGGTGATTATGCCATCCTGAAAGAGAAGCTCATTTTCAAATATGTGGTTTATCCTACTGCTTTTTACAGCAGGGTAATCCACAGGCTCCCCTCTGCTCTAAAATAATCTGAGCCACACAGTGATCTTTCAAGATTGCCTTGTAAATTTAACTCTTTGCAAATTCATATTTATCCCATACTTAGTGCCAGCCCCACTAAATAGCAGTTCTACAATCTGTTTTATCTCACCCTGCAATGACTTTCTATATGCACAGCTGCCTAATTAGCAAGAAACTGGAGCAGCAGCACTAAAAACTGCTGCAGCAACAATAAAACAGATTTTAAGACTGAGATACCCTGGGTTCTGAGCCTGCAAGAAATCTGTTTTCAGATACATTCAGCACAACTGATCCATGCACATCCTGCTGTATTATCAATTATACTCCATTTCTACACACAATTCTCTCACAAAGCTGAGGGACTTAGGTCAATTATAGGTCTATTCTGCACTACTGCCTTACAACAGAAGAACCCAAAACATTTAGCAGATATTAATTGGGCTTGACATTCCTATAGCACTTTTGGTGACTCCAGAGCAGCAAAGGGAATGCCTCTTGCAAATTAGATAGGTGGGGTCATGTTTATACAAATTATGTCTTCTCATCAACAAGGCAAATGCCTGACTCCAAATAAAAACAAATAGATAAAATGAATAGTCAATCAGTCCCTCAACAGAGGCACTCTACATCCCTTTCAAGTAACTGTTTTGTATTTCACCAGCATATCCTGCTTTTGCACAAAACCGACAGCTACAACTGCATGGTGTTTCAATGGATTTGTCTTTTCTGTAAAACACACAATTTCCATCTCCATGTAGCGTCAACACTTAACTGGGCATTTGATTGCTCTGATTCCTGCCTGTCACATAGACAGCAAGGAAAAATGAAATTGCCAGCATTCAGTTGTGCTGCCAATTGCAGCTGATGCACTTCCATTTTGTCCCCCTAATGCAGTGATTCAGACCAATTTGCTCTGAATGGTATCACCTTGTTATGAAGAGCACGAGTAAGGACTGATAAGGGAAAAACTGGTATTTGGAGTCATACTTCAAGAGTAAACCACCCATCATGTGCAACAAAGTCTTACATTGATGTATACGGTCTAAGGATACAAGGTCAACCAGGTCACAGCATCGCAAAATCTGCCATCCAGTTAGGAGGGAATTCTGTCAAAGAAAACTGGGGGGGGGGGGGGGAGAGAACGTCTCTAGATTTCCATCTCTTCAATAGGTCTCAGGTCCACTTAACATATGATACTGTTTCCATACACACAAAAATCTGTGCACTATTCTGCATAAAATAGGACATAAGTATTCTGTCATGGCTACATATCTAACGTAGAAAACTAAAATGCACTCCCTGTTTTCAAAGAAATTTTAAATTTTGTAAGACAATACAGGAAAGATTCTTTCCCATACAAGGATATATCTCTAACAAACACAATATTGTGTGATAGCTCCAGGAAAAAAAGTGTTTGGAGAGAAGGTTAAGAAAAAAGAATACATTCATCCATTTAACATGAGGAAACCTTAACTATTGGTCTCAAAGAGTTTCCCAGTGTGACCATCCACTATTCCAACTCTATAAAGCTGTTGGAGTATTGCTACTTTTGATTGAAGTAGAGAGAAGCTACAATCACCTAGTGTTGCCAATGCATCAAAATCCTCTGTTGTTACATTTCTAATACAACTTAGCTAAATGATATAAAATTAGCTAAGGAAATCTTTTACAACATGTAATGAGAGCATGAGAACTGGTACAATGTCATTCCTAAACTTGTAAGCATCAGTGGTCACTGATGGCAAAAATCAAACCATGCAGAAAATTGTACCAACAGCAATTGGACTATGAGGGTGGGAAGGGGAGGAAACACCATCCTCCCTCCCACCCACCTCATCTGTCTTCCTGTGTCCTTCCCTTTCTGGCAGGAATCCAGTAGTATACACTTAAATTCTCCTAGACTGAATAATGTGAAGTGAGAAAAATCATAAGGAATTTCTGTCCTACAGGAGCTAGAAAGAAGAAAGCATATGTATGATTAATACTAGGGTGAAGAGGAAGTGCTGAAAGATATGAAAAACACGCAGATGAATGTGGTATCAGCAGGTATGGGTCTTAAGTTTGTTTGGAACAGCATGCACACAGAATACTGCAGATGCAGGGCAACACACATAGAAGAAATCCAGTCAAGATAGAGATGATGTTTCTAGGGAACTTAAATGTGATTGGATACTCTGAGAAAACAAGAGTCCTTACACTTTAATTCATGCCCTTATGATCTATAAAGTTGACTACAATAATGTACTCAAGGCAAGAGTATCGTGAACATTATCCTACATTGTAACTAGTACAGAATGCTGCTGCTTGTCTTTCTAACTGTTTCAGGTAGTCAATGGTATATTTGATTTGTTTTTCAGCTAAAGTACTTGCTGATGGAATTCCAGTTCCTCTGAATCACTTCATGAACTGGGATTTCCAGAATGAGTCTCTAACTTTGCACAGTAAGAACAAGTGTGAAGCCTGTGTTCCAAATCCTTTTGGGGAAGTAAGATTACAATAGGTCCTTAGAACTGTTGCCTTGAGGTTATGGAATAAACTTGCCCAAGGTGAATTTTCATTCCCTCCCCATCCCCCCAGGACAGGGTCACTGCAGTATGTAACGGCAAGTAGTTCAGGCCAGAATATGAATACCAAAGAAGAGAATCCTTCTATTTTGGGATGTGAGTAATCCTAAAGACCTTTTCCTATGTCCTGCCTTTTATATACATGTAGGACTGTAGCATTCCTTCACTTGGGTGATGCACTGTGGAAAACTCTCTACACTAGTCCTAAGGACTAAAGCGCAGCTTTGGCACAGCTTCTGCCCTCTTAAGATGTGTGTGTCATTTAAACAGCATACTTCCAAAGTGACCCGAAGCAGCTTTATTTTGACCTGTCTGTACGGGCCCATAATAACTTATATATTACTACAATTTTATACTACTATCCTTACTATGATTGTGTATTTTGTAAGATAGTTTGAATGCAGGATGAGACAGAGCACCAGTGTGTGAAATAAATAAGCAGATTTTTCAGTAACATCTTTGTTGAAACAAACAAGACAAGCATTATGGCATGAAAAGCTCCTCCTCAGCTTTGACAAACTCATCTCACAGCAAAGGTGAATATGCCGATTATCCCTCACTTCTTTCACAGCTGTTGTGTGAACCTGGTCAAAGTGCTATGACTAACATAACAGAGCATTATTCTGGCACAAAACAGCATCAGTGTTTTGATCCTATCTCAGAGTTAGGGGGAAGAGCATATCAATGCCATATCAATTTAGAATGAAGATATTATTTCCTGATCCCCTCCTTGATGGATTGCTCAAAGACCCTCCTCAAGGCAAAAACATTAAGCTACAGAAAGAAACTTTCACAGAAACCATTCTCATTATTCTGCTCAGTTCTGCTTTTTAGGTATTTCCATTCCTATGTCCAAGCCAGTAACACGACTGAAGTGGAGACAAAGGTGGCCCTCAACAAAAGGCACTGTGTGTCAGCATATAAACCCAAGCAAACATAGCATTTTTATGGGTATATTTTGGGTTCTAAAAGAATTTATGACCTTTATCCTGAACAGTTTAGTGTAATAGTTACCATCTGAAAGCAAAAACATTAAACCACTATATGGGAAAGTACTGGAAAATAAATCAAAATATGAAAATTCCCTTATTGAAACCCATTATGATATAATACAAAAACTTGATCATAAGGGTCAGCTAAATTTAAAAATGGAAATTCACATTTCTTCCCACCATTTAATGAGTTTTGAGTATGAGTCTACACATGAAGAGAAGAACACTCTCTAAGTAAGAACGGACAAAAATGGTTAGGGCTCTTTAGCTTATGCATAAAGTAGCTAAACAGGATATAAAGGTAAAAGTATTCCCTGTTAACAACAAGGTTGTCAAGTCATGTTCATCTCCGTTACTAAACTGAAGAGCCAGTTTTGTCAGAGACTAATCTGTGATCATGTGGCCAGCATGGCTGCATAGAACACTGTTTATCTTCCCATCGAAGCAGTATCTATTTATCTACTTGCATTTGCATGTTTTCGAACTGCTAGGTTGGGGGGAAAAACAGGATATACTGTACCTGACCTATATAAACTCATAAAACACAAAATATTTCTTTAATAGTACAATCAATACTACAGCCAGAAGAAAAAGAAGGAAAAAAATGGGCAGAAGTTGTGTGTTTTCAAAAACAAAACAAAACCAGGACCCTTAGACCTGATAGATAATCCCAAATTGTGCACCCTTCCACCTGAAAAGAACTGAAATTTGGTAATGGAAAGCAATAAAAGGATTCAATATACCCCCAAGATTTCATGACTTGTTTTCTAGCAACCCGCATTCTGGAAATTAATAACCTATAACCCCTCCCTTTTGTTGTTTTCAGTACTTTTACAAAGTTTAAATTTTAATGATAAAAGTCTGTTAAAACATTCTCTGCCATAAAATATTCCCAAATGAGTGCTACTTACTGTCTGCCTCCATTGATGACATCAAGCAGCACAGAATTACTGCTGGCACAACATATGCTGGGATGCTGAAGTTAGGCACCATATTCCAAAGAGGAGAAAGTCACCTTTACTCCAAGGCAAGCAGTCAATACATCCAGTGTCACAGATGCAGATTTATTCCTGCAAATCAAAGAAAAATAAGAAATTGATCAGACTCCAAACAATAAGACAATTTTTCTATGTCAATGAGCGGGTGCCTTTCCCCATATTATTCTTTACATTATGCAATAAGTAAAATAAAAGAGAAACAAAAGAGAAAGGCGACACATGGGTTGCTTGCTTACTAAGTTTTATGTTATCACCACAATGGAGGTGCCTACATTTTATTTCTCAAGATTATTCTTTATAGAAGAACTTTTTTTATTTGGGTTTTTTTTGGGGGGGGCGGTAGCAAACACTGTATCTTGGGATCACTGGCTTTTAAGAAGTCCTCAGTTCATAAGCAGGGGCCTTTTCAGAAATGTTCCTCTGTATATTGCTTCATATGTATGGGAGAAAGTGTTTTAAAGGTCATCTTTTTGTGAAATGATCTGTTTACAGAGAGTTCAATTAACCCCTCCCTCTCTATTTTTTTTAAAAATAGCAATGTAAATCAAGAGTGCAAAGAATCAGATTGTGACTGTCACACTTGGTGTGGAGAGGACCAACTTTTCTTCAACAATGTTGCCACAACTGAAGTCTGAACTCCCGCCTGTTGCTTGCTTCTCAGAGGAAAACTTACATCTATGCATAGTTTTCACCTACTGGACAAGGAGCTATGAAGGGATTTAAAATCAGTAAAATGGCATAGTGGACAGAATTAACCTTCTACTGATTCTGACAGTCATTTCACCCAATCCTCGCTATTAATTTATTTTTTAACAGTGCAAGAGAGTCCAAACATAGATAACACAGATTATCTCATCTACTTTGGCCCCAGGTAACAGCTCTTTCTTTCATATATATTCACACTGTGAAAATAACTTCAAGCAGCATTTTACTCTAAACAACAATAATCAGATACTATAGAGATGACAACCTAATAGTCAAGTATGTTCATCCTCACAATAAAAGTACCCAGTGCATGGGAAATATCAAATCCACATTAGGAAGAATGAACCTCCTTGTTATTCCATAATACCATCAGGGAAATAAATTCATATATGAACCTAGGTCTATAAAAGATTTATCACTTTCAGGCTCAAGATGCTATAAAGTCTGTCAAATACAGCTGATGAACAGAATGACATTTTATGGTCCTGCTCTTTCAAATATCACTTATTGTCCTTCCTGTAATATTTAATCAGTTTAATTTGGAGATCAAAAGACAAAAGCTTTAATGGCAGATTAAAATTTACTTTTTGTCTAATCAGTTGGTGGAGCTACAAGTGAAGCCACACCAACATGCACATCCTACACATCTGCTAGATCCCTGTATTGTTTATTTTACAGAACTACAGTTTAAAGGAAAAAAAATCCTTATAACCAAATGTTCCATATAACCAAATATTTAGTTCAGGAACCTTCTTCCCCCACGAGCAAGAGCCATCACTTCTTTAACCAGCTTCAAAACAGAGTTGAAGACCATCCTGTTCAGAGAAGCGTTCCCAGGCATTGCATAATTGTCGCTTGCTATTTGATGTTCTTTTGGTGCCTGTTTTATTGAACCATTTCCTGTACTGCTATGTACTGTATTTTCTGGCATATAAGACTATTTTTAACCCAGGAAAATCTTCTCAAAAGTCAGAGGTTGTCTTATACGCTGGGTTTCGTCTTATAGGGTGGGTACTGAAACTTCCGAGCCAGAGTGGAGAATCTGTGGGCTTTGTATACAATCCAGTCCAAGCAGGCTTTGTATACAACAAGTTTTCCTCCTAGGTACCTACATGTCATAAGCATTTGAATTAAAATTATCATATTGAAATCAAATCTTATGTCTTTTTAATTTTTATTTGGTGTGCGTTGGAAGAGCGGTAGTCTTATACGGTGAGTATATCCCAAACTCTATATTTTAACTGGAAACATTGGGAGTCATCTTATACTCCCAGTCGTCTTATACGCCAGAAAATACGGTACTTTATATGTATTAGCCTACTAGTCCCACCACCTTTCCCTTCTCCTTTTATGTCATGTCTTTTTAGATTGTAAGCCTGAGGGCAGGGAACCGTCTAATTAAAAAGATTGTATGTACAGCGCTGGGTACATTTACAGTGCTTTAAAATAAAGGATAATAATAATAATAATAATAATAATAATAATAATAATAATTTATATTCAACTATAAGTCGACCTCATGTATAAGTTGAGGGCAGGTTTGGGGAACAAAGTTATGGATTTGATATGACCCTTGGATAAATTGAGGGTAAAATTTAGGGACATGCAACAAAGAATCTAAATGATGAAGCATAGGAAAAGAATGCCAAAGAACATACAAAATTATGGCAGGCATAACTGTTTTGGCTCACACTAAAGGCTGGATGGAAGACAGAATAGAGGGAGGTCAGTGCTATCAGGACAGATTGCACTCTTGACTTTCACTAAGGGATGGTTCCATTTTTAATAAGAGTTAAAGTATAGTACTTACATTGACCCATGGATAAGTCAACCTAGGTTTTTGGGGTCAATTTTTTGACTAAAATTTCTAGACTTCTACATGAGCATATACAGTACTACATACAAAGAAACTAATATCTTATCTTCAGTATTTCTAAAAATAATTCTATGAAAATTTGGTAACATATATGTCTTTCAGTTTAGAAGACATTTGAAAAGCTGGAGGTACATGTAAAACTCAGCAATGTCAGCATCAATTATCTCCCATCTTGCTTAAGAGAAGTAAATTCCATTAGATAGCACCCTTTTTCATGTTGATCCAGGTGTCTTCTTCAGTCTAAAAGGAAGACTCCCTTTTTTCCTCTGATGTTGTTGTTGATAGTTACAAAAGGTGGTTCACATAGAATATTTGATTCTTTTAAAACCAAGGCTGCGTCTGCACTACACACATAAAGCTGTCTGGAACCACTTTAACTGCCATGCTAACACTGGAACATCCAAAAGGATGCCAGCAGCTGTTCCCCGCTGCACACCAGTTATCAGCAGTGCATTCAAGCTTTAAAGAACACAGAGCAAATGTAGAAGTACTATCACTAAACTATAATACAATTAATACTCCACCATGTGTGCAACACATCTATAAAGAGGGATGTACAGCACACTGTTCTCCAGTCTTCTCCCTCATTACTATTATGTGGTCATTCAACTCATAGTCTTCAAATCATTTCTGACTTATGGCGACTCTAAGGCAAATCTATCACAGGATTTTCTTGGCAAGATTTCTTCAGAGGAAGTTTATCCTTGCCTTGCTCTAAGGCTGAAAAAACGTGACTTGCCCAAGATCACCTAGTGGGTACCATGGCTGAGTGGGGATTTGAATCCTGGACTCCTTGAGTCCTAGTCCAGCACTCAGACCACTACTATCTATATCATACTGGCTCTAGTATCCTGACTGTGCAGAAACAGCAGGCTGGATGGGAATATAACAACAACAACAACAATTTTATTTATATTTCCCACCTCTCCCTGCGGATCGAGGCGGGATTATAGCTATAAAACAATTACATATAAAATACAATCGTTAAAACAATAACATTACTATTAATTCACTAAAATAACGGTTCATCACTTAACATCAACTAACATTCACACTAACATTATTATTATTATTAACCTTTATTTATGAAGCGCTGTAAATTTACACAGCGCTGTACATGCAATCTTTTTAGTTAGACGGTTCCCTGCCCTCAGGCTTACAATCTAAAAAGACATGACACAGAAGGAGAAGGGGGTGGTGAAGGGAAAGGGTAAGAGGTCCAGCAGTTCCTCTCAACCTCCGAGGCCTGGACCAAGGCAGATGGACTGGAGGGAGGGCTTGGCTTCATAATGGAAGGTTAATCATTATCCAGGGAAAATACATACTCACAAGTAGGATAATGCATATACAGTACATAGCAATACAGGAAATGGATCGATAAACAGCCAACAACAGAACATCAGATAGTAAGCGACAATTATACGATGCCTGGGAAGGCTTCACTGAATAGGATGGTTTTCAACTCCGTTTTGAAGCTGGTTAAAGAAGTGATGGCTCTTGCTTGTGGAGGAAGAAGGTTCCAGGAGTGAGGGGCAGCAAGTGAAAAGGGGCGAATCCGAGATGGGGCAGAGGAAATCCTGGGCTGGGACAGCAGACCTTGACTACCAGAACGGAGGGCCCTGGTGGGAAGGTGAGGAGAAAGAAGGTCGGATAAGTAAGGAGGGGCCAGTCCATGGAGGGCTTTGAATGTCAACAGCAGGAGCTTATACTGAATGCGGAAAGGGAGGGGGAGCCAGTGAAGGGATGCCAAGACAGGAGAGATGTGGTCAGAGCGGTGGGTGGAAGTGATAATGCGTGCAGCTGAATGCTGGACAGAGATTAAAGGACGGAGGTGAGAAAAAGGAAGCCCAGCCAGGAGGACATTACAGTAATCAAGTCGTGAGATCACTAGGGCATGGACCAGGATCTTGGCAGTAGAGGCGGAGAGATATGGTCGGATTTTGGCAATATTGTACAAAAAGAATCTACAAGCCTTGGCTGTGGTCTGGATCTGAGGGATACACGACAGAGAAGAGTCAAAGATAAAGCCAAGACTGCGGGCTTGCTGGACTGGTTGAATGGAAATGTTGTCCACAGAGACAGAAAAGGAGTGTTGAAGGTTGGGCTTAGGAGGAAAGACAAGAAGCTCCGTCTTGGACATGTTGAGCTTCAAACGCCGATGGCGCATCCACTGTGAGACAGCTGTAAGGCAAGATGAGACTTGCTGTTCAAGCCTTGGAGAAAGGTCAGGGGCAGAAAGATACAGCTGGGTGTCATCGGCATATAGATGGTAGGAAAAGCCAAAAGAGCTTTTCATTCATATGAAAGGTATGAACATAAGCTTTGCTCTCATTATAACAACCTGGTGAACTGTGCACACCCAAAGATGGGTGAAGAAAACAATAGATTGCATCCATGGATCTGAAAGGACTTCAGTAGTCCCACTGAAGAAACTACTAAAGCTGTTCTTGGAAAGGGATCTTGTAGCACCTTTGAGATTGAGTGAAAAAAGTTATAATATAAGCTTTCATGGACTTGGTCTACTTCCTCATATGTAAGAAGTGAACTGGTGCATTCAAGTCTATGAAAGCCTGTGCTACAACTTCTTTCTTCGATATTCCAAACTAAAATAGCTATGCCTCTGAATTCTACCCCTACTAAAGCCATGTGAACTCAATGTGAAAGAAGATGAGCTCTTCACTCCTCTTTTATTTCCTATGTATCAGAAACCCTGTGGATATAAATATTCATTCAAAGTTGTGGTATAGGTCTAAAAACTCTTGACATGTTTACCAGTAAATCTACTATAACATAAATACAATATTTGAATAGTCTCTCTTGCTTCATTGACAATCTTTTTATTCATCGTTATAGTTGTGTCCAACTGTGGCACATGAATCCCCTACATTCTCCCCATCTCTCTGGGTAAATATGGCATGCTTTTATTTGTATTGTGCTCAGTGCTGGACAAAGAAATCAAAATTTAATAAAGAAATGGAAAAAATCCAACTTAAATGCTATCAACTGTGTGTGCATCATGCATGATTAGATACAAAGTTGATCTATCTGTTATCTAAAATAGCGTATTACTCCATAGGCCAACTTATCTTTCTATTTAAACCCCTATATCATCTAATTCTTTGGGGCAACATCTCATTCTTGATCTATAAGCTAATTGATACCCTGCATGTTGAAAGTTTTTAATAAGTACTTAAGCTTAAAATACTATTTGTATGGTGAGCAGCAAAAGGAGCGTTGAAATGTCCACAGGAGAAGATATGAAGTAATTCATTTCCCCATTTATTATATAGAATAAATATGTCTACAACACAGTTAACATAAAGAAGCTGTATTTTTATATTTCAGTTTGGATATTTATTGCTTGCTTTAGAGAATGAAATCTTCCAGAAACATCTGAGAGTCAAACAAGGTCCAGTCTGTTTCCAGCTCTTTCAGGACTGCAGGAAATGCAAAATCCTGGAAAAATCCAACAGACTACAGCTAAAAATCCTAAATTAATCAGCTAAGAATATTATTCCTGCTAACTGAGAGGTTTTAGCAACTATCAAACTACAAGGTAAAACAAACATACATCTCTTGGCTAATGACAAATTATTTTAAGTATTAAGTGGTTTCTCCACACTCTCAAAAGGCATTAAAAATCTCACCTACCCATCCCATGAAAGTGAAAGAAGAAATACGTGAGAAAGCTGTGCAGAAAGATTGGAAATTCAAGCAGAACAGGGAAATCTTATTGCAGAACAGCAACTAAACCTCGTGAGTATTTCTAATAGGAAGAGTGAAGTATCTTCTCAAATCTAATAAATGGGTCACTACACTTGAGTAGCAGACTGAATAGCTAAATGAGAAACTGAATAGAAAATAGGAGGCACAAAGCACTTTCACAAAAAGAAAGAACACTTCTATTAACTTGTCCCAATTTGCAAACAAAATGAGGACAACTAGTGGAAAAGACCTGCTTCCAGCCTCTGACAAAGCAATCAAGAGACATGAAATAGGAACTTATATCAGAAATTCTATAGCAAACGGCCACCTCTGTGCAATTGTGTTAATTTCTGCGATGGAAATCAAGAACATTTATTTTGAAATAGAAAAACCAAGATGAATGTTTACTCTTTTTGAGCAAGAAAATGGGTCTTGCTTAGTTTTTCAGGGCAAGAGTCAACACAGCTGAGGCAAGACAGGAAAAAGAACCAACACTCAATTAGGAATGTCTGGCAATACAATTCATCACTATGTGAGAAATCTGGTGCTGCAGTGAGAAATGAATATCTACACATTCATTTCTTATATGCCACCAAGATAGGCAAACAGCACCATCTCAGAATCTTCAGAAATATGCTGACTAGGGCTGCATCTACACTGCAGAAATAATCCAGTTTGACACCAGTTGAACTGTCATGGCTCCATGTTTGGGAATTCTGGGAATGGTAGTTTGTTGTGCCACCAGATCTCTTTGACAGAGAAGGCTAAATGCCTCATAAAGCTACAGTTCCCAGAATTCCCTAGCATGGAGGCAAGATAGTTAAAGCGGTCTCAAACTGGATTATTTCTGCATTGTGTTTTTGACCTATTTATACTAAATTACTAGTATTTAATCTGTGACCATTATATGAAGTTAGGCCATGTGAACCCTGAATAAAGATATTAGAGGTATATACTATTCAATAGCCTCTTCCCTGTGCTGTGAACATCAATCAGCCTGTGGATTGGAAATGAAAAGGAAAAAAAATATGAGGGTACTTATGACAGTGTGCACACACTACTTGGTGAGGAGGCACTACAATAGGAACACTCAATGACTCAGTTTGGGAATACTGGAAAGAAGAAACTGAAAGTTGTTCAGTGGAGTGTAAATAGATGAGAACAATACTACGAGAATTATCTGCTACAGTAGTGATTTTATATATTGCTCTGTTTATCAAATATAGTATTCTTGATTACAGCATTCCTTTCAGTGCCTCAATATATTGTGAGCCAAGGTTCATCATCTCAATCCCATACTTTTCTTTTAAGTATATTATAATATGAGTACTATTAAATACTGTATCTATTCAACACTGTTGTTATTAGACAACCCATGTTAGTAGACATCTCACACCTATGAAGTAGTATTGCCTTTTGCCTTCCGCTTGTTTTAAAATGGATGAAATGACAAATGAAAAAGCTACAATACAATGTATAAAAATTACAAAATCTCAGGAAGTACTCCAAGAAATTAGGTAGAGAAAGTATGAAGATGCTGCAAGTCCAAAAGCTATAATAAATGGAAAACCAATATGCCAAGACAAGAAGACAACTACAAGCATGATACAATGTTAACAGAGACCAGAAACACTGGAATGTACATTGAACAATCAGAACTCTCTTGATGAGACATCAGGAAACAAACTAGTCTCTCAGAAGTCTCACCCCACCTCCATCTCTATCTACTCTCCTTGACATAAAAAGACAGTAATTCTGAGTGGCGTCAGTAGGGAGTGCAGACCAGAGGGTGACACCCCAAAGGGGGTTGTCACCCAGTGGGAGGGTACATGCAGCATGGCTGCTGGGGAAGTGAGAAAGGGTGTCATATCTTTTTCTTGCTTGCCCAGAAGCCACAGAGTCCCTTCCATTTGGTTTTTGGTGTGGCTGCAGCCCACCAGAGCCCAAATGGACCTCTAAGGACCCAGCCTACCTCCCCACCATATGACATCAACCACCACCACCGCAGTATGCCACTGAAATTACCATATTTCTGAGAGTCATCAAAGGCAGCACAAAGAGCTTTGTGAAAGTAATGTGAGAAAGAGGAAGTATCTGCGATGTTGAGGTCCCCTTCAGAGACTCTATGCATTCCTGAAGAGATGGTCTTTGTATTGTTGTTACTGTCCAGCAGGCAAGACTTTTCCATAAGCACAAGACTTCAAGACAGTTTTGTTAAACCAACTATGATGTCTGGCAAGAATTATGCATCCTGTTGTCTCTCTGAACACTCTCATCATCAGCACTGCACAATTCTCATCCTTTAAACTGAAAGATAAGGAAACTGTGTGCTACATTATCCTACTCCTTTAACTGAAATGTATGCAATATTTAGAGGAATACATCTAGCAGTGCAATTCTCATCATGGATAACTGACTGATTGGTACAAAACCACACTTCTACAGAGAAGCAGCTTTGTCATGGAACAATCCTTTAAAGTGCCACCTCTCTCACCTTAATCCTGACATGATTTATGATCAACTCATGTGTAAGCAAGGAGTGAAGTCTTTTATTACTGTTTTATTTGATTTAATTCCCATTTTTCCTCTCACTCTACTACACAACATTTTTTCAGCCTGATCTGGATGTACTCAATGTTGTAGTGATGAAGACAACTGCAACTAGTACTAGACAAGGAGTGCAGCATATTCTAAGCCAGAGGCTTCATGTGAAAGAACTAATTCTCTGCTTCAGTTTGTCAGTGTGTCCAAAAGGAACGATTCAGTCTTTTATATCTTTTGAAAGAAATGAAGTACTTATAGCTAATAATGATGCTCCACATACCCTGTGTGTGGGTCAATTCAAATATAATGTCGAATCATATTTAATGAACAAAACTATTGTAATAGCTTTACAATACAAATCTATTATACCTTTTTCAGCACTGGAGGCTACTAAATTGGTGACAGGAATACTGAACATACTGCATATGAAAGAAAATGTCTGTATACTTATACTCAGTAAATTCTTGTTTAGGACTTTAACATTACATCCTAAACTATGGGTAGAGTGAACCATTGTTTGATTTGAAGGTAAATGAACCTGTGTAAAACTTGATAAATAAAAGGCATTTTATTTAGTTACTAATACAGTGAGTCTGTGCCATATGCGGGCTCCTTATAGGCAGCTTTCAGCATACGCTGAAGCCGCCTGGGAAACAGGCGAGTGCCCCGTGCGCGCGCATTGCCATGCAGTGAGCACAAGCCCCATTATATCCCATGGGGTTCGCGAATGGTGTGTGCAGCCATGGGAAGCGCGCGGCCGCACAGTGAGCATGAGGCTCAAGCTTACGTGTTTTTTGCTTTACAGGGGGGGGGCACGGAACGGATCCCCCGCATAAAGCAAGGGCCCACTGTATACTAAATAACCTGTGTTTCTTGCAATATGGGACCTAAGGCAGCTCACAACAATGGTTAAAACTAAATACAGCTTTAAACAATCATTGCAATAAAAAGTTTACAAAATTATGTAATTAAAACTATCCTATAAAAAACAGCAATAATTTAAAATTATTGTGAGAAATCAAAACATAACGCTGACAATTACAGTACAGAAGCACCCCTAATGAAAAAATAACCCCTCTGCAACAGCCAGTTAAAAGCTCAAAACCTATGTAAATAAATAATGTGTTTTCCTGCCAGCATAGACAGAAAATCAAAAGTTTCTGAATCAAAGAAACACAGTAGGAAAAAAAAAAATAGTGCAGGATAACCATTGAAAAATGGTTAGGCTGACATACTAACTTCTATTACGCACTAAGACTGCTGACCTAAATTCCTAGGATTACAAAACAAATAAATTCCTTTAAAACCATTTAAATCAAAAACTATACATCTACAGTTCTTCACCTGAAGGGAGGGGAATTGAAGTTTTTTAGATACCAAATCCTATCCTAAAGCCCAAGTGAAACCGGTCTAGGTAATCTGTCTGCTGAAACTACCCAACCACCATACACTCAAGCACTTTGCCTCAAAGGTGATGATAACAACTCTGGCATGGCTCTGTGTCCTGGGAGTTCCTCTGCCACTCCATGGGCACACTCAATCTATCTATCTCTACTAGAAGTTATCAGTCAAGATGGACATGGGTCAAGCTTACTAGTCATGGAAAGGACTGATTCAAGCCCTTTTCCCACAGCAATTAAAGCTGGTGCCAAAAACACTAGAAGGGACACTGCACTAGATGAAACACTGCATGCTTCCCTGAACAATGTGATAACTGTACATGAAATATGACTGAAAACAATTCCAAATAAGAAAGAAAGATTGTGGCTCACAGATCTAATCATATTTTTTTTTAATTTAGCAGATTGTCAGACCAAAAGAATTGGCAAAGCACAAAATTACCAACAACAAGAACATGGTGCTTGGGCCAAACAAGAGACTACAGAAAGCTTATTTCTCAAAGAAGGTTGTGCTACCATCAATGAGCAAAAATTTTTTTGCATAGTTTTCTGTCCTGTATGATCACTTGCTGTCTAGAGGAACAGTCTGAATGATATTTTCAAAGAATATTTTGTTGAGTTTCACTCTTTCTTGTTTTAGTCTAATTGGACAAGAAATCTATTCAAAAAAGATAATACAACCAATAATTCCTATAACTATTTTTAGCTGCCTGTTCTATGTCTGGCTGAATGAAATGGACTGTAAATTTTGAAAAGGAGATGAGTTATGTAATGGACAGTATTAGACCGATCAACCAAGCAATCAGAATACATCCTACTCCTCAAACACTCTGCGGTTGATACCTGTTGTAGTTTTTTATTTCCTCCTGCACATTTTTACATGAGCACATATATTGCAGTGTTTGCCCCCATATGACCACTCAGTGAAGGACTCCTCCAGATGCATTTCCCATCATCCTTAACCAATACAACATTTGCTGGTTGACTATGAATGAAGGGAATGGTAGTCTAACATTTGAAACCCCACTCCCCAGGACAAGTGGAAGTGTCCCCAGCTACTACTTGTGAAATGCTGCAACCTGAGTCCATACATTTTGACTTGGATTTAACAGCCATGCCATTACTGATCTCTCTTTTCCTTGAACATGTAACATGAACACAGAACTTGGAAAAGGGAGGGTTGCTTGGTTTTGCATTGGCTTTTTGCAGCAGACACTGAAGTCCCATTGAAGGAAGAGGAACCAACCCTCCTGTCTAGGTTAGTCTCCCTCCTTTCTCCTCTGGCTTTTTTGAGAGGCAGTAGGAGCAAAAAAGTACTGCCACCAATTTTTGCAGAAAAGAGAAATCTGTGTATTTTGGTGGTTTAAGTGTATGGGTGGTAGTGGTGAGGCATTTCTTTCCCACAAAGGCCCAGGGAGAAGTGGGAGAAATAAACTCTCTATGAAAGGAGAAAGGATTCTGCTTCCCATCTAGATTTGCAGAAGGCAGCAGTAAAATGAGTTTTTCTAGGTCAGAAGAAACATCACTCTGCCTTCAGCTTTCTTTACCAGAAAGAAGGCTTCTTTCACAAGCATGAGTCATTCACTCCTAGCAAGAAGCTGGAGGACTACATGGAACCTTGATACTGGGACCACAAAAGCCATATAATGGGCAATGAAACTTTAACACTGCTGTAATTATGGGGGAAGGCACATGTTTCAATAGAAACATTTCTGGCATACCAGACCTGAAACAGATAAAGCTTTTATTTTAGCTTTCCCTACAGTAGCTGGAAGATCAGCCTCCATTTGGTGCAATGTCCCCAGTCATTTCCATTATAAACAGTCATCCCTCCATATCCATGGATTCTTTACTCATTAATTCAACCATCTACAGTTCGAAAATATTAAAAAATATATAAATTCCAAAAAGCAAACCTTGATCTTGCCATTTTATATAAGGGACACTATTTTACTATGCCACTGTATTTAATGGGACTTAAGCATCCACTGATTTTGGTATCCATAGGGCATCCTGGAACCAAACTCCAGTGGATACCAAGGGCCCAATGTACCCAGAGCCACCTGACAGGAAAGAATTAGGCTTTCCCTTGCCTACTTCTTTTCTTCATGAATACTGGAAGTGATTTGTCTGTTCCCTGGGCATTTTTTTTTTCCTATCCATGACTTGGCTGGGAAGTGATTGTTGTCAACCAAAGTCACCTTGAGTCCAACAACAGAAAATCTATTAAAATGCCTTTCTTGAAAATTATCCCTTTACAATCACCTCAATTAATGTATGACAATAGCAACAGCATTTTGCAATAGCATTTACATTTCTATACCACTTAATAGTAAACTCAGCACTCTCTAAGCGGTTTACAATCTGTAAGCCAACTGCCCCCAACATGCTGGGCACTCATTTTATGGAAGACTGAGTCGATCTTGGAGCCTTCAGGGACTGAACGCACAACCTTGTGGTTAAGTACAAGCATTTAACCACTGCACCACCGGGGCTCCTTAACACCTATAAGGTAAGTCTAACTGCTCACTGGCTTACCCAATGTAGGACTCTAGCTACTTTCAATATTTGTTTTCTTTTTCTATCATGCACATTCACCACTTACCTTCCCTTCTCCTGTATTGTTTTTGGGTATTTCATTAACCTGATGAGACCTGAGCAGAGCTGTTAATGGCAAGGTGACTTGGAGGTCTCATAGGGTTGCCATAAGTAAAAGCTGATTTGATAACAATGGCCCTGGACAGACGGGCCCTTTAGCAAGTCCTGGCCATGTGCTAGGGTTGCCTCGGGGCGCCGTTTCCAGATGCCCCGCAACCCTAGGATGTCACCAGGACGTCAATGCCACGTGGTGCCGTATATACAGCGCACGTAGCAATGACGTCACTGCTGCGCACTGGCCAGATGGGTGCGTGCAGCAGCGACGTGCTCGCACTGCTGCAGGCAGTTTGCAGCAGAGTTAAAAGGAGCCGCTTTTCAGCGCTCCTTTGCTTTTCGCGTATCCGTGCCGCACAATTTGACTGCTGCAGCGGGGCTACGTGGAAAAGAGAGGCGGCTCTTGGCCACCTCTTTCTGGCAGTCTGTACCCCGTCACTGACAACAATGGTTTCATTAAATATACAAACTGGCCTGTCAGCTGTATTTTGCTGTATTTACACCTTCAAGAGTTAAGCTAACCTCCACATCCAAATCATACTTTATTGAGCAATTTATAGAAAGGATGAAATAGGGATAACCATTAGGAACATAGCTGGCTGTCCCTCTTTACTTCTAAGTATAATGCGGATCAGCCTGCCTAACTCCTTGCTAGCCTACTAATACAGTGGTGCCTTGGGTTACGAAATTAATTCGTAACGCGGCCGCTTTCGTAACCCGAAAAGCCTTCGTAAGCCGAATTGCCATAGGCGCTAATGGGGAAAAGCCGCGATTCCGTGCGAAAAAGCCGAAAAAAGCACCAAAAGTTTTTTCGTAACCCGAAAAAACATTCGTAACCCGAAACAATAATTCCCTATGGGATTTTTTCGTATCCCGAAAATTTCGTAACCTGGGTATTTCGTATCCCGAGGTACCACTGTATGGGCAATGGCAGATTTTAAAAAAAAAGAAAGACATGTGCTCATTCCAGATCTTCCCTAAGAGTTGGATATTTTAACCTGGTCACCCCCTATTTTTATAATAGTGTATGTTTATGCAACTGAAACAAGATGTACTGTTTAAAAAGTTTAACTTCTAACCCTTTGTGTTAAGAAAAGAAATAAACCACCTGTAGAACACCAGACCTGACCATGGCCTTTAAACACACAAACACACAATCCACCATAAAAAACACCTACTCAAGAGCTCCACTATTGCAAATTACAAGTGTATTTTCCTTATATCTCTATTATACCTTATAATTTTTATACATCTTGATCACCAAGGGAACTGTCTTCCAATAATAGACTGGTTCAAGATAAACCTGGATTGGAAAAAAAATCCACCTCAATGAGTTATGTACCTCACAAAAGGAATCAGATTTTGATAATTAAGGGTTTTCATTTTGACAATAAATAGAAGGACCTTTGAAAAGGGCTGCCTTCTATCTCTTATCTCCAATACGGTCATGGCTCTGCTACCAATGTTACTCACTCTTTCCAGACTACAATTTTTAAGTGACCTTGTAGATATGTAATGGGAATATAGACTGTGCAGCCTCTTGAATAGGTTTTCAGTAAAAACGCTACTGGATTTGCTGAAGGAATAAAGTTACTGCTAGTTGATTTTTCAATCCATTCAGGCATTAATGTGCTGAAATGTACACTTCAAGTCATTATGATCTGATTCAACAGTCGCACACACATTTTACAGCACTTAGAAGGAAAGTAATATTAATTCTTTTGCTTGCCAAAGCTTACATTCCTGAAGGCAAAAGTTTAATGGAGTGGTGGTGGTGGTGGTGGTGGGGACCCAACAAAATAAATTTAATGGTGTGAAATTTTAAAACATTACCCTGTTTTCAAAATAAAGAAGAAATGTGTAAATATTCAGCAGTGTACAAATACATTTTTCCCTACAGCAAACAAATTATCAAGCTTGTCACCCTCAAGATTTCCCCCATCTTTAAGTTTATGTTAAACAGGAACATGGAGGTACTTACTGCCACTAGAACCATATCTCACAGTGTATCAAATTTCTAGGGATGTGGAAATATCAGGGCTGTCATTACAAGTATGTTCTCAACACCCCTCTAACTGTCTTCAAATGATAACATATATAACATTCCATTCAGCTTTGTCCTTGCGTGCTCCAAAATAGCCTCTGTATATACATACAAATACACACATGCATGTGCTCATCTGTAAGAGTGCCAGATCTGTTCCCATGAGGCACTGGCACTCCAATTCTAGTCTGATTTTTTCCTGAAGCCCCACACATAGCAAAATGCAGTGTACCTTCACATTGTATAAACAGTATATAAAGCACTATGATTCACTTCAATTGAAATGGTTCCATCCTATGGAATCCTGGGATTCTCAGTTTAGGGAGTGATATATTTCAGATTTTTTGACAGAGGGCTCTAGTGCCTCACCAAACTACTAACACTGGGATTCTGCAGTGATAGCAGTTAAAGTAGAATCAAAGTGCTATCACTGTCTAGTGTGAAAATCCCCTTACTAAATAAAATTGAGCACAGACAAGAGAGAAATGGTTAAGTACACTCAGATGCATAGAAGCTACTTATTTAGAATGACACATAATTTAGAACAGGGATTCCCAAAGTGGGCAGTATTACCCCCCTGGGGGTCAGTGGAAGGTTCAGGGGGGCAGTGAGGGTTAAAGAGGGCAGCAGGGGGGGGCCTTCAGTCAAAGTATTGATGTGCAAGAAAGACAAAGGGAACCAGCAGTCTTTAGGCCATGGTGGGGATGAGGATTGCACGGAACTTTTTTTCATGGTCCTCAAAAAAACAAAACAAAACAAAACAAAACAAACACCACACAGTTTCGCTGATCGTTTTGTGTGGTGGTGTCTCCCACTCTTTGCCTGCCCATATGACCTCACTCCTTTACCAGTGTCTTTTGCTACCAGTGGCAATTGGGAAACTCTCATAAGGCTTGCACACAAGGCATTGGTTTTGTGACTCAGAGTGTCACCATTTTGGGACAGACTAGAGCACAGAGTTAGAGCACATGGTGGCGAGCGAGAAGTGGAGGCAAATGGGAGCTTTCAAATCTGGGGCCTGCTTCAGCTTTGTTGGGACTTGGCTAACAGGTTAGAGTTGTACAGCTGCTCCTGCTTTCTTTTATCAGACAAGCCAAGAAAAGTCATAGCAGAAGAAACCACTTTTTTATGTGGGAGAGGGGATACCTAAAGCTGTGTATAGAAGGCATGTCTTCTGCTCTAAGAGCATTTGTAAAGAATGGGGTATTAAATAAATAAATAAATACATACATACATAAAGTAAGTCTCTGGGGAAGGGGTATCTATGCTTGATTATTGGAAAGAGTCCTTTGTCTTGGAGTGGCTCCTGTACTTAAAATCTCTCCCTTTCCTGGTCAACACAAATCTTCAGTCCAGAGCATGTGGCCTCTGTAAATCTCCTACATATGCGCCACCTGTGCCTTTCTCTACCTTGATGAAAGGATTGGGAGTCTCTCCTCTCTGGAGGGAACCTTCTCCATTGTACCTGGACATCCAGGAGCAGCAACCGAGAGGCCTCTTGTCCACATTGGCCTTTGCTGCAAGGCTGGCATGGGTTTGAGGCTTCTTGGTTGCTGCTTAGGAAGCTGCTCAATTGCTGCTCCCAGGATGACAGGGTGCAAAGGGAGCAGCGAGTGAGCAACCAATCAAACAGTGACAAAAAAGACTCTCGCTTGTGCCAGATTTTGCTGCAAGGCTGCCACAACAAGAAGCTTCTTAATTATTGCTTAGCCAGCTGCTTGACTGCCGATCTCAAGATGACTTGGTGAAAATGAAGCAACGACTGAGATTGTCTGTTTTGAATTTGCAGTTGAAAAGTAAACCTAATATAAAAAAAATATGCCAGGGGGACACTAGGGTTGTCACCCAAGAGGAAAGGGAGTGGTAACCCAGAAAGGTTGGGGGACCACTGATTAAGAACAAAAATAACGGGCTTGTAGCAGAGACAGGTCAGGGCATGGCAGAGGGAGAGTGACTTAAGCAGGACCTAGCTCAGCTACAGTCATCCAGCTGGACAAAAACACAGGACAGATCCCCCATTTCTGGTTCCTTAGTAGACCTTCATTGAAATTCAGTTCATAGAAGACCACTATCAAAATGATCAAGTTCCTGGATGTGATCATCATCTTTCATAAATTTTTCCAACCAACACCATTTGGAACTTTTGTCAGCATTCATAGACCTTATTCATACAAATCTCAGTTTACTATGTATTTCTTCAGGCTGTCATGGGTTGATAGAGGAGTTCATCGTGTCTATTTTTACATACTATGAGCAAATACTATGAGTAGTGCAGCCTGTGAACCGCATGCATTTTTGTGTTTTCTAGAGGCCCACCGAGGGAAAAAGAGGGGTTTTTAAAGCAAAAATGTTTGCTCCAGAACTTCATCAAGTATACTCTAGGGAAGTTTGGGGGGCCCCTGCCTAAAAACAATTTTTGCACTTTAAAAAAACAAACACGTTTTGCCTTGAAATGTTCCAAAATGTCAACTTCGGAGCATCTTATGAATTTCCACCACTACGTGTGGGGGGCCTGGGCCAATTTAGATGCAGTGGGGGTCTTTTTTGAAGCTCCAAACATGATGAAAATGCCCTCATTTCCACTAGAGTTATTTAGGGGCAAAACCTGTTTGGAAGCAGATGATGATTTTGCAGGAAAAGGTGTCAGCCTCCATGGTTTCCTGGGAGATAATGCTGACCCTTAGACTTCCACAGTTTCCCATCCTTAGTTTAAGGCCTCCATCTCTGTGACTGTTAACACTGTTGAACTGCTATCCACATAAGCTCTTGGTCTGAACATCTGAAATTCTTAGTAGCCTTCATAGATTGTATTTTTGCACATCTGAATATATCACATGTTTTAACAGATTTAACTAGGGGTTTACTAACATTTCTAGAGTTTACTAACATTTCTAGCATGTATGCTATAAGTAGCTGGCATCCTGTTTAGCCCTTCATTCTTGTAGTTGTCTGCTATTATTTATTATTAGCACAGGGCATATAACTGATATTGTTCAATTCATTTGAAGTTGTTGTATTCATTTATAGGGTTAATCTTTAACTTGCTACTGATGTTATACATAGAATTTCCATTTGTATTATTCCATGGTACTAACACACTGGATCACTATTTTTATATACATGTTTAACATATTACAGTGCGTCCTCGCCTTACGCAGGGATCCGTTCCGGATCCCTCCGCGTAAAGCGAATTCCACCTATGCTCAAGCCCCATTGTAAACAATGGGGCTCGTGCATGGCGGCGTGGCGGCGCGCAGGGTGCACGCGCCCATTCAATTGAATGGGACGCGCCGCCCCTTCCACCCTGTGCGCGCCCTGTGGCTTGAGCGCGTATGCTCAAGCCGCGTAAGGCGCGCCCGCGTATGACGTAGGCGCGCTGTATATACTGTTTCAATTATTTCTTCTAGGCTTTTTAAGTACAGTATTTATGGGCTTGTTCAGCGTAAAAAGGAAACTTTTTTTGCAAATCTTTGGTTTCGGACACACACACAACCTTGCTGATATCCGTTACTGTATATGGATTATACCATATTGGTCATCAGAGGAACTCAGGAAAAATGAGCTCAGTACAATCAAATGTGACCCCTGTTCAGACTTGTAGCCAGTTTTTCATGGCTTCTTTCAAAATGGTCCATTCTGTTCACACACACATACACATGGCTAGTCAGGATTGAAGGCCCAGTGAGCATACTCCATGCTCAGGCTCCAATCACTATCTGTCTGTTTGTCTGTCTGTCTATCTCTTCCCTAAGCCTCTTGTCTTCTTGTGTGAGTGTGGTGGCTTTTCGCTGCATATGCACTGGCACTTGGGAGCATTTGGATGGCTACTTGTATACATGATGATTTATATCAGACTGTAGTAAGGGGTTTTGTAAATTCTTCTCTTATAAGAACATGTTATTGTATTCTTTCTACTAACAGACAAACTTTCATCAAAACTGTTACTACAGTCAGCCCTTGATATCAGCGGCTAGCCATCTGTGGATTGGAGCATCTTAGTGGGGGTGGACCCACCCCATTATTGTCAACAGGGGCAAGTGCATGCAGCCATGCCAACACAGCCACATGCACATTGGCATCCAAAGATGATAATGGGATTTGAGGTCCCACAATTTGGTATTTATGGGGGTGGGGGCAGATCCAAACCCCTGCCAAAACTGAGGGCCACTTGTATAACCAGCTAACTGAAAATGTTGGCACAGTGTTTCAAGCTTAGGAACAAGAACCAAACCACACTTTGGCCATCATGAAGTTTTACAGGTTCGTGTGCTTGCTCTTTCGTCGCATGCTACCACTCTCACTTTGTGATATCAGGGCATTTAGGTAAAGTGACAATTTTAAAACTGATCACCTTGTGCCAGCAAACTGCTCTAGCATCTTCTAGAATATACAGTGGTACCTCGGGATACGAAATACCCAGGTTACGAAATTTCCGGGATACGAAAAAATCCCATAGGAAATAATTGTTCCGGGTTACGAATGTTTTTTCGGGTTACGAAAAAACTTTTGGTGCTTTTCGGCGCTATTTCCCACGAAATCGCGGCTTTTCCCCATTAGCGCCTATGGCATTTTGGCTTACGAAGGCTTTTCGGGTTACGAAAGCGGCCGCGGAACAAATTATTTTCGTAACCCGAGGGAGCACTGTATCTTCTACAACGTGAATCAATGCTGACAATCTTCCTGGCACAATTAAGCTACAATCCTCTCATAGGAGTGATTCTTTAACTATTTATATTTCTAACTTTATCAAGCTACCCACAAAAAACCTGAGTAGCCAATAACTGCCTGAACCAGAATTCATTGCGTAGAGAGATATTATGGCCTGAAATCCCATGATTAGCGCAGGCACTCGCTACTGAAATAACAACTTTTTGTTTTGGAATAACAACAAAACTACTGAAGAGATTTATTGGGGGAGGGGAGATCAACTATACTGCATTCCTCTGTGTACTGACAGTTACCAAACTGCAAGGTTCAAAACATCAATTTAATAACTAATATAAAATATTGCACCATGCCAGCACGGTATAGTGGTTTGAATGTGGACTAGGACACTAGGAGACCAGGTTTGTTTATTTATTAACAAACTAGGACCAGGTTTCATATCCCTGAACAGCTATGGAAACCCACTTGGGCAACTCAGAGGATTGCAGTGGCAAAACCCCTCTGAACAAATCTTGCCAAGAAAGCCCTGTCATAGGGTTGCCATAAGTCTAAAATGACCTGAAAGCACACAACAACAACACAATAATGACTGGCTTTTCAAAAAGGGAAAAGGCCAACGAAGTATCAAACTTTTTAATTGTGTGCCACTTCCATTTTTAAGAACCTAGTTTTCATGGGCAAGAAGGGTCAAAACACACAGCACTGAAATATTTATTAAACTATTACCTCCTGTCATTTCTAGTTAACACTAACACTACAGGATTCCTACCTCTAGGGACTATGAAAATTTATGGCACGAATCACCAATTTATAAAGAACACATTAGAAACTGCAAGTGTTTTAAAATAAAAAGTTAATGAACATGTTCTGCCATCAATAACTTTTTCTTTTATTTTATGCTGTTTGTCATTTTCTTCTGGACAGATGAAAGCTTTAGGAAACTACAGAGAGGACAGCAAACCAGCTCTTTTAGGCTTTTGTTTATTAAAGGCCTGGGTTTACTCATGCAGCTTTGAGAATCTTGATGTACAGGAGAAAATCTTTTGAACCATTTAATGCTAAGCTACTAGACTGCAAGAATAAAACACAGCCTAAAATCTTTATATTAAAAAAAAAAACAGTGACACATGAGTGCAGCCATCATAACTCATTTGTACCAAAATCGGTTGAGCATTTGTATGTACCATAGTCAGATTAAGTCTTGAGCACGGTTATTACTGTCAGACCATCTTCAATGAGAGCAAAGTTAACACATAAGTACTAAGAACACTTTTTGCTAAACATCATTAGAAACAAGGCTTTTCAAAATACAACTATAAATAGCAGCCTACAGAAAACTGGGCTGGATGAGATTTTGAGAGGCTAACATTAACTGAGCCAGTAATACATTGCTTGGAAGTCAGTAATGTCTGCATGTCCTATCAGCCAGGCTTGAAAAAAAAACAACACTAAAAAAGGAGATCTCCTCGGACGTTTAAGACAACTAATTGGTCTCACAATTCACCTAATGCTGAAGGAAACTGAGAATTCTCCCTGCAACTAATTCTACCCAGCGTGAAACAGGTAGCTCAACAAATTGATTTCACGGAATCTTCTCTTCAGTGGGTGCAGCATCAGAGCACTGAGCAAGAAAAGGAAGAGAATTACTGAATGAATCTGTGCTATTTCATTACTAAATGACTGCTGACAGCTGGGCAGCCCCTTCATTGCTCATGACATTCTGCCAGAAGGTCCAACAGCATTTTATAGCGGGGACAATTGGGACATTTTTTACTGCATTACTTTATTGCTTCCCCAACCCCCAGGAACTCTTAATAGATGAAATAGGTACTGCATACCATTACTGCACTCCATATCCGAATAACTCTGTGGTGGACAGATACAGGACACAGGTATAGTAATATTGTACAAAATATACTGCAGTTTTCCTCAGATGACCTACAGGATTGGAATGCCTCTCCATTTACAACTTGCTGATTTAAAATTCACATGATATCTCTTGATATTTTCAGGTGAAAGCATGCATTTTAGTCAACTCTATGAGCTCATATCCCAAGCAGTGTGGGATACAAAAGCACTTTAGCTATCTTGGAGATAAAAGATCTTTTTGCAGGCAACACAGGTCTGAACTTTACCAGAGAGGCTCTTGCCATTCACAAAAGACAAGGGGGGGATTCATTTGAGGAACATGGGAAAACCCCTCCCATTTTTATATTTCAAATCTCTTGTAGTTAGTTTTCTGAAATCTATACTTATGGCAAATACATTGGTTCTACATTCCGATAAACAATTATGAATAATTCAGTGTGTGTGTATGCATGTCATCTTCAAGTCATCTGTGGACTTATGGTAAACCCATAAATATCAGGATTTTCTTAGGTAAGGATTACTCGGAGGTGCTTTGGCATTTCCTTCCTCTGAAATATAGCTCACAGTTCCTGGTATTTCTTGGTGGTTCTCTACCCAGGCAGTAATCAGATTAGCTTCCATGATCAGGTGGGATTTGATGCCTTCAGGGTACTTAAGGCCTCATTAAATGGATTCTATAATAATTATACACAACAAAAGCACAAACCTTTTGCTTTACAAAAATGGGTGGGTGGGTTAACTAACCTGGGTTTGATCATATGTATGTAAAAATAATACTGTAAGATCTTTAAAAACAAATACTGTACAAATAATATCCTTATCCTATACTGCCTGTTTCGATATTTGATCCATGCTTCCATGTAACATAACGATACAGAGGCTGGAATCCTGTCGATGTCTTATGCATGTATAAGTTTTACCATGGGAACAGGACATATTTGTCCATTGTGAAAGATTCACACTCAGTTCAAGGCTACAAAGGTGGAAGCGTGTACAGTATACTGTATACATTGTGAATGGATGCACATTCACCTTTTGTTGTTAATATCTGATGTCTTGGTTCACTTGAACTATGCTGCCATTCAACAGAAGAGTTGCCTAGCATAACTGATGTGTAACTCCTCACAATACTGATATATAGCTCCAGCAAAAATAGTTAATTTCAAAGTGTATGCATATGAGGTGGTGTGTATTCAGGCTACATAAAAGCCTCTCTTCTAATGAAGATCCCCTTTCTTTGCCCAGATATGAAGAGGGTGAGTTGAAATAAATCCCTGTTCTTTCTCAAGCTTCAAAAACAGGCCTTGGAGGTGGGCTGCACAGGTGCTCTTCCTTCAAACCAATGGTGGTTTTCCTGGAAATAAAAGGCAGCACACAAGCACTAGCTCTGTCTCTCTATCTAGAAATAATTTTTATGGAAAAGAAGCGAGCCAGTACGCAAGAAATTTAGGGTCTCAACAGATGGGTGCTTTGCGCCGGCCTGGGCCCAAAGTAGGGGTACACGGGGAGTGAGCATTTACACACTCAGCAACTCTACCGCGCACCCCAGGTGCCATCTTGGCATGCCCCCGTACAGACAGGGCACGTGATGATGAAGTCCATGTGGCGCAGTGTAGTGCTGCACTGTATGGACATCATCATGGCACGTGGCCTAAAAAGAACCTGCCGGGAGCAGATTCTTTTTAAGCGTCCTGGAGGCCGAACCATTTGGTTGCTGCGGTGTCCATTTGGGGTAGAAAGGGGCAGCGTCTTGCCACCCCTTTCTGCCCCTCTGTCCCTTCTGAATGGCTCTAAGAATGGAGTGGTGCTTTCTTCTTGCTCCATTTCACTGCTGGGTTCTTTGGAGCCACTAGGTACCCAGACTCTGAGTCAGCCTTAGAGCTCTGCTAACCTCTGAATCTAGTACCCCTGACTTAAGTTTAAATGGTGATACTCAAGAGGAAGGTGTAAAGGAAAACATAGATTAAATTGCATTCTGATTCTTGGGGTCACAAAGATTTGACTAATATGGTGTTAGAATATGTATATTTTGTTTAATGTCTTAATTAATTATGGGCATTTCCTATTCAGAAAAACCCTCAAGGCAGCTTAACAACAGGATAGAAAAGAAAAAAAAAGACAGGAAAGAGACATCAACATAAAGTAATCATAGAGAGCAGCAACTGTATCTACAGGGAAATCAGATTACATTCCTAAAGCCCTACACAATATATCGTTTTACTCTGTACCAAAATGCCATTAATGAGAGACCAAACAAATTCCTCATGGCAGATTGTTTCAGAACCTGGGTGTCACAAATGAGAAATACTCGCTTATCAGACTCCTGGCAGTGACAGAAGATGGGGCACAATGCTCTCCAAAGATTTCAGTGGCTGCTCATGATCCTACAGGAAAAGGGAGGCTTAAATACCATGGTCCTAAACCATTTATAAATCAGAAGCCAGTGCAACTGGCTGTGATAATTCATGATCTATACAGTCTGCATCACTTAAGATTCCTGCTGCTTCATTCAGTGTGCTGCAATATTTAGCTTGGATATCACTAAGAAAAAGGTGGCCATTTGTAGCCATTTTGAATATAATCCAACATGGGGTTTAAATACTGAACTGCCTTAGTTTTCTGTTGTCTTTCAATTCTGAATGTACACTGAATCAATTATCTCTGATTCTATGGCTTCCCATTTGAACTAACCATGAGCTTCTCTGTAATCCCCAAGTCAACTTCATGGCGACATCAGCTAATTGTTTTGTTAAGACTCTTAAGTGGTCAATTCACATTTCTGATTCTAGGCATCCGTCACTGTTTAATCCACATACTAATGAATCCTTTGTTACACTGGGAACTTCTAAACGATTCTGGATATCACTCCTGCCATACAAGGGACTATTTTCTTCTTTCACAATGGTGGTGTCTATGTGACTCAAATTGTCAGATTTATCTCATTTACTCAGAGTATCCTATGGGAACTCACTGATACAGTCTCTGACAGTCAGAGAGAGAACTTCGTTCTTTATAATCTACTCAGATCTATACATTTTGTGTAATTCCATGTGCTGCACCTTCTGAGTTCAGGATGAAGTATGACAGTTGGAATACTATCTTATGTTTCTTTTCCTGTCCAAATTCATGTAGTTTTCTGAATAAACTGTAGCTTTGTTAAATGATTCCTAGTTTATCCTTATCCTTCTCGCTATGTAAACTGTTTGGCTTAGTTTAATTTGTACAGTATTAAAATTCACTATGGACAGAATCTGATAACAAATAGTGGACAGATTCATCCAGTGACATAATAATAATAATTATTATTATTATTATTATTATTATTATTATTATTATTATTATTATTATTATTTATATTTCCTGCCTCTCCCAAGGATCAAAGCGGGATTATATCATTAAAATAATACAATACAAGTACAGAAAAACAATCTATAAAATACTAATACTGAATTACAACATTCCTATTAGTTCTTTAAAATATCTAGTCATCAAATGATCATACAGTCATATTTAGGGGTGGAGCATGAACTCTTCGTATATTTTGTTCCGATCTGACATTATGTTCATAAAGTTTTCTTCAGTAAATAATAATTGATAAACACAGAAAGAGCTTTACATACCTCACTAACCATAAGCTCATCCATGCTGTCAAAGTTCAACAATTCAGTGGCCTTCAGGAAGAACAAGAAATGCCTTCCAAACATGAGTACCTACTAAGTCTCAAGATGCAAACTTTGGACTATTCATTGGCAACAATTTTGTAGATGTGTATGCATGTGCTGTATGATATATATTAATGTTAATATGTGGTAACAAGAAAATTGACATTTCAGGGTACCCTTGAGAGACCACTTGTTTTCCAGTAGAGTTATGAATGTAATATCCACACAAGCAGCTACTTGTATGATTCTAAAATATACATAATGTAACAAGAGCAGGGGACAGCAGTCCATCAAAACGTGCAGCAGCCTCTATTACTTGAACATTAATGTACATGCCACTATACTCAATAAATAAAGCTGAACTATAGCCAACTCCCTCAGAACTGATCCATTATTAGCTGGTCAATGAAAAGTATAATGTTTCTTCACAGACTATTCTATTACAACTTAGCAAGGTAGAGTAATTAATCAAAGCTCTATCGTAACATATAAAATGAAAATGGCTTTAAGATGTGCCTGTACACACCAATTAATTATTTAAAAGGCATTAGCTAAAGCTTTTCACCCATCATTTACAAAGTTGGGAGTTGGATGACATGCCATTCATTCAGTTAATGCAGCATAGCTCACCCATATTCATCAATCCAAGGCAAGAGGAAGATTATCCCTTTTCAATCCTATTATTATTATTATTATTAACCTTTATTTATGAAGCGCTGTAAATTTACACAGCGCTGTACATGCAATCTTTTTAGTTAGACGGTTCCCTGCCCTCAGGCTTACAATCTAAAAAAGACATGATACAGAAGGAGAAGGGAGTGGTGACGAGAAAGGGTAAGAGGTCCAGCAGTTCCTCTCAACCTCCGAGGCCTGGACCAAGGCAGATGGACTGGAGGGAGGGCAAGGCTTCATAATGGATGGTTAATCATTATCCAGGGAAAATACATAATCACAAGTAGGATAATACATATACAGTACATAGGAATACAGGAAATGGATCGATAAACAGCCAACAACAGAACATCAGATAGTAAGCGACAATTATGCGATGCCTGGGAAGGCTTCTCTGAATAGGATGGTTTTCAGCTCCGTTTTGAAGCTGGTTAAAGAAGTGATGGCTCTTGCTTGTGGAGGAAGAAGGTTCCAGGAGTGAGGGGCAGCAAGTGAAAAGGGGCGAATCCGGGATGGGGCAGAGGAAATCCTGGGCTGAGACAGGAACCCTTGACTACCAGAACGGAGGGCCCTGGTGGGAAGGTGAGGAGAAAGAAGGTCTGATAAGTAAGGAGGGGCCAGTCCATGGAGGGCTTTGAATGTCGACAGCAGGAGCATCCTACAGCCATATTACTATGCTGCAGCCAGCCACAACTACCACCTACTCTCTGAACACACCCACAGAAATGGTTTGTGGTATCGATGCATGACCAAAGGATATGTGGTATCTCAGAAGCTACAGTGAGCCGATAAATCCTTGAACAAAGCGGAGTTCATTGAAAAGCATGCCCTTGCTCAATTAAAAAACAGACTCTTCACCCTGCATTCTAAGAATACACATGATAGCCCAAGTACAAATTCATCATTCAACAATACCATTTTAAAAAATATGCCTCCTTAATCAGGGGAAATATATGGAAGTAAAAGAACACTAAAAAACAAAATCCGTTTAACAAAGCAAGACCAAGATACTCCTGCAATATCAATATACTATACTGTAAATCCTTTGAGATGGTAGAACCACATAAACAATAAAACTGCATAATGCAGAAACGCCCATGAGCCATAATGTTCCTTCCAAATGTAACCTAAGCTTTACTTTACTTGCATAACATGAAGGCTCATTATCTGTTCTGTGAATGCTAAATGGCCTCTTGGCATAACCAGAACAGACATGCTTAATTCAGAAATGGTCACTTTAAGGTCATAAATGTAAAATGATTACGGTGCAAAATAAACACAAGAAATATAAATAATTTACCACACATAACTACAATGGTGGCAAAGCAGGCTTATCCATAAGTCAAACACAACTTCAGGTTTTAGCATTAAAATTTACAGAAATACCAATCAAAAGCATCTTCCATAAAACATCATAAAAACAGAGCCGTTTGCATCTCATTTTCTACAATCTCAAAAATGAATTTTTATGAATACAAATGGTAAAAGAATTCATTCCATCTATTTTAGCATCAGGCATCTATATCAAATTCTGCATCCCATTTCTTACAAGATTCCTATTTGTACCAGAATTGCCCAATAGAAATGATGTGAGATTGAGACTCCAAGCTGAGATCAATTTTAGCTTAGTCTGGGGACAGTACTAGTTTTAACCATGGTCACAGAAAGTTCTTCCAACCACATGCACATATAACTGTATTGGGAAAGGAACAGAAGGAGAGGGAGAGAGAGAGAGAGAGCGAGAATTGGAATAGTACAAATCTTTTAGGTTTGTTGCCAATTAATGCCCCAAAAGAATGCCTTACTAAGCAAAGGAACAAAATCTAACTGAGCATACTCCTGTGATGTGAATCCCTTCTCTCCAAGACAGATGTCAGGTTGAGGTTTGCATAAAGTGCAAACAAAATAAATCATAGCTACTTGCCTTTCATTTCCAGTGTGACCTCCATACTTTACATTCATATTTTGAAGCACTGAAGCATTAATACTTTGCAAGCAACAACCATGAGGGTGAGAAGTCAGGAAGAAAAATGGCATGAGACTATACTTTGCAAACATATGTTCTGCTTCACCTCTTGGCTCTACCAGATACTCAGAACAATTTCATAAATACTTTCTACCATGCAATTTGGAAAGTTCCTGGCAATATTCATATTAGTAACCTATTCTAACATATGGTTCATATGAACAAAGAGTGCTGCATTCCACTTGTCCTTTCTCATATAATACAGACATTAGTTTACCAGTCAATTACACTATTAGTGATATAGACTCCATATCACCAATGATGGGATTGGATTGGCAACAAATCTGTTTTCTGTCATTTACACAAATGTGCTCCAGGGTCAGGATTCGATCTAATCATATATCATTTTCTAAAACTTTGATATCCTGGGGCACTTTAGTCATATATGAAACATTGTACCCTGGTTCACCACATCCTCTCCAACAAAATGGCGAGTTTAAGTGGGACAGTTTAAGTGGATCCAGCATTATTTACAAATAATGTTGCATACATTTTCTCAAAAGTGTGTAGAGATTATTTTAAAAGCAAACTTTCATTCAGCACCAGATAACATCATATCTACTGTAGTTTTAGTTCTCAAGAAATGCTTAATCCTGCTGATAGACAAGAAGATATTTGAATTAGAGCTATTTGAAACTGTCCCTTTCGATTCAAATTATCTGCCATACACTATCAGTCTGCTGTTGTTGTTTTTATTGTGTGCATGACTTATGGCAACCCTACCATGGGTTTTCTTGTAAAGATATGTTCAGAGCAGATTTGTCATTGCCTTTCCCTGAGGCTGGAAGCATGTGACTTGTCCAAGATCACTCACTTTCATGGCTGAGCTAGAAATCAAACCAGAGTCGCTGTCCAACCAGTATGCCAGACTGGCTCTCACACGATCGGTCTGGGGGCTCAAACTTTCAGAAAAATTAATTGGCAAATTTGTCACATGAGAGTGAAGGCATGCCACGTCTCTTACTTTTGATTGATCACATAGTATAGCTTTCTTGTGCGAGGCTATTTACCAGTTTGATACAGCTTTGAGAGAGCATCCAGGGCCTAATCTGGACAGCAGCCCTGTTAAGCCAATGTAACTGTTGATTATAGAAATATCCTAGGCTGCTTTTGGATGGTGGACCCTTTATGGAGAGAGATCAGATTGAAGGTATTACGTACATTTTGTTACTAAAGTTAATTAGTATTAGGTTTTTTTAATGCACTGTTCTAACTATTAGTATCTATCTGCACCTTTCCCTTGTCATTGAGAACTGGATCTGCTGACAGTCTTTTGGAACTTATTGGTGTTAACATCTGTTCTTATTATGGGGGATTTTGGCATTTTACTCCAACAACTTCTCTACCTGCTTCATTTGTTTGTGTACTATGCACCATGGATCACTTGTGAATATATCCAGTTAAAGAGAAACCACCATGGGCAGAGGAAGATAGGATGGAGGAAATAGTGCAAGAGACTTGGGGAAAAGGGGAATCTGACACTGAACCTCAATTCCATCTTCTGATCCCACTTTTAATCCCATTATTCTTGGCAGTCATGCAGCCAACCATCATACTTCATTGTAAACCACTTTGGGTCCTGATCTGAGGGAAAGATGGGATAAAAATAAATAAATAAATTCATCCTAATCACAGGTGAGGTTCCCTAATGCTTAAGAAGGAAATTATCTGTAATTTATCTAGGCCACCCAGAAATGAGAAAGGAAAGTTAGTTGTTACCAGGTCTGAGAACACTTGTCCATGCAGGAACTCTCAATCAAAGCATACCTGACAGATGGCCATCCAACCTCTGTTTAAAGACCTCCAAGGAAGGAAACTCCACCACTCTCTGAGGAAATGTGTTACACTGGAGAGTGGTGGAGTCTCCACTTGAATTATAGATATTCCAACTCCCTTGCCTGAGTTTCACATCAGATCACCATTCATGTTTTGAGTATTTACACATGACTTTACAGGCATGGCTTATTGAACTGTAGGTCAATATCCCTACAAAGCCAGTATCAATTACAAAGTACACCAGACTGCCTATCATTCTAGACCATATCATGATATTCATCTTGCCTGCTTCACCTTCTAAAATATCTGTGCTGTTGCTGATAACTGCCATCGAGTCAATTCTGACTTATGGCGACCCCATGAATGAGAGTCCTCCAAATCCCGCTATCATTAACAGCCTGATTCAGGTCTTCCAGATTCAGGACCATAGCTTCCTTGATTGGGTTCATCCATCTGTAATGTGGTCTTCTTTTTCTGCTGCCTTCTACCTTATTAAACATTATTATCTTTTCTAGTGAGTCATGTTTTCTCATGATATGACCAAAATACAACAGTCTCACTTTAGCCATTTTGGCTTCTAGGGGGAGTTCAGGGTTGATTTGCTCTTCTTGTTGTTCGCCTTCAAGTAATTTCTGACGAAGATAAACCTATCACAGGGTTTTCTGAGGATGAGAGTGTGCAACCTGCCCAAGGTCATCCAGTGGGTTGCCATGGCCAAGTGGGGATCCAAACTCTGGTCTCCAAAATTGGAGTCCAATGTTCAAACCATTATGACACAGTCTGGGATCCATTTATTTGTTTTCTTAACAGTCCACAGTACTCTTCTCCAGCAGCACATCTCAAATGAGTTGATTTTCTTTCTATCCACTTTCTCCACTGTCCAGCTTTCACAACCATAGAAATGGGAAATAGAATGGTAAGGACAATTCTAACTTTAGTATTCAGTTATATATCTTTACACTTCAGAATCTTGATAGCTGCCCTTCCAAATCCTAGTCTTCTTCTAATTTATGGACTGCAGCCTCCATTCTGACTAATGACTGAGCCAAAGTATGGAAAATCTTGAACTATTTCAGTGTCTTCATTTTCTACTTTAAAGTTATGTAAATCATCTGTGGTCATTATTTTTGTTATCTATACATGAAGAAAATAATTAATTGGATTTCAGAATAATGCTTTCACTAAAAATGGATTATAAAACTGCTAGGCATCATCATTTCTATAGTTTCTGCTACAGCAACTGTTAGAGCTTTTAAGAGAGTGACTAGGTTAAAAAAAGAAAACAAAATAAAAAATACATCATTTTTGCCTAATCTGCTTTTAGCTCTTCAAATGATAAAATGTGCATCTGTTAGCTGAAAATTTCCAAATAATACCACAGTCAGAAGCATCATGTTTTAAACAAAGGTGTTAACTAGCTGTTTAAGGTACTGTATTAAAGGTGATATGAAAAATATATTTTAATAGCTAAAAATAATTCTGTCACGAAAACAGCTGAGAGATGCAGAATTCTGGCTTAATATAATCATAATCTACATAAATCCTAAAACCAGCATCAGAATAATCATTAACACCTTTAGAATAGCACTTTTAGGAACACATGTCTAACTATTAAAAAAATATAAGAAAACTTCATTTCTGAGGCATTTTCAAACAAATCCAAAAGACCAAAAGAGCGCAAATTATATACCTTTCAGTAATCTATCGTCCAACAATTTTGCTTGGTATTTAGAAATCGATGAATAGGCAGAAAATGGCAGTATAGTTCAGGATTTAAACTACACACTGATCATATGACTGTAACCTATGATTTGAAGTATGAATAACAGGTTAACACCTTTTGAATATCTGCTGCTACAACCATCTCATCACTAGGCTGCAGAACAGTTGTCTGGACAGCATTCATCTTCAATTGTATACCGAGACATGAGCTAAATTCTCTGTGGGCCATGTATTTCACCTGTTAATGGGAACACATTGAAATAAGCTAAAATGAGACATGGCAGATGGAGCCATATATTCTGCCCATCTCCTGAGAACAGATTTGTAATGCAAAACACTGGATTCAAGATGCGACCCACGGATACAAGGATGCAATCAGAACCAAAATGATTAAACAAGGTCCAGGTCTCAATATGGCATACAGAATGCTAAACAGAAACAAGGATGCCCAGGAGGGGAACAAATTGCACTCCGAACAGCAGCCCAGAAAAGATTTCATTTTCAAGATTACAATCCTCTTCTAAAGATCACAGCACTTCAAACAAAGCACCACAGCCAAAGATACTCGCATCTATTAATGACTGAAGCCCAAATGGATGATCTTTAGAGAAAATAAACTCTCAGGTTCAGATTGCTTGTTTATTTAAAACAGAATAACCTACATGAAGCATAAACCCATGCCAAGTGCTTCTCTAACTTTGTTGCTTCTGCTTCAGGAACTGAGCTCTTACGGTTAACAGCTGCTTTCGTTGAGCTTTTCTTGCTGGACCAATTTCCCCCCCAGCCTCTACTCTTCATATTTTTCTATGTTTGTTTCTATTCAAACACAGGAACATAGGCCAAGTTGACTGGGATTGATGCAAAATAGGAATCCAAAACACCTGAAGAGTTAACAACCTGAGGAATGTAGAGCTACAGCTACTTGGAGACATGGACCTCAGGTCCTCTTTATCTTTGGCAATCTACATTTCAAATTTGTTTCAGGATTATCAGTTCTTCATTTCAGCCTCTCCGCCTGACCAATGGACAGACCTACAATGACACAATATCTTTCCTGTGCCAAGGTCCCTCCTTCAAATGTTGGACTGTTCTCCAGGATTCATCTGTTCCTGCCTCCAGGAGACAGCCTGGTTCTGGACTAATACTTTCTGCACAATACATTTTAAAAGCTGAACTTTGATAGACACTCTCCTTCTCTATATCAATGCTGATCAGACTTTGTGAACCTCCCACTCTTAGTATTTCATCAGCTAATGGAAACCTCTATTGTAACCATTTGAGTTCTGACAACTGCTTTCCCAGTAACACCCTCCCCATTTTAGCTACCCTTGCTCAAATAGGCATCAGGAAAACTATAATTTAGACTTCCAAAAGCTCCTTGGAGAAACATAAAAGCAACCCATCACAAAGCTGGTTTTGTTCTGCTCCCACTTAGCAGAAGCCAGACCACAGAATGCTGGAATTAGCCTGCTATTTATTCTGAAGTCTCACAACTATCTGCAAAACAGATGATGTCACAGTGTACGGCTACAACAGAGAGCCTCTGATATGAATGGGGGGCACATATATAAATTATCAGGTATCTTAAATAACCCAAAACAGAACAGATGTTCCTTTCTGTTCAACTGCTAGTATGGCATGCGGTCTTCAGGCTACATAAGAGTCATCAATTTAATATCTAGAAAAGCCTCAAACCTGTTAATATAGTAAATGTCCCAGGGTAACCATATTTTCTCCTTTTCCTGGTCATGTCCTTTTCTTCAGAGATAAAATTTGTGTCCAGGGCTGTATCCACATTGCAGAAATAATCCTGTTTGACACCACATTAAGTGCCATGCTATGGAATTCTGGGAATTGCAGTTGTTGTGGCACCAGAGCCAACTGCAATTCCCAGAATTCCATAGCACTGAGCCATGGCACTTAAAGTGGTGTCAAACAGGATTACTTCTGTAGTGCCGATGCAGCCCAGGTGGATTTTTAAAATGTCTGCTGCTCCTTTGCCTCCTGCCCACCGACATAGCCTCCTCATCACTGTCTCACTGTCTCCACTTAATGCTTGTCGAGTGGAGAGAAGAGAGACAGGTCAAGTTACCTGAGTGAGGGGGCTGAGGGCCATGAGAGATGGTGGAACAGAGTGGTTTGATGGAACAAGTGAGGTGGCTGTCCTAAGAGGTGGCGAAAGGCAAGGCAAAAGTATGGTTATTTAAATGCAATGAAATATATCTAGTAGCAATTAGTACAGCTTATACAGTAGGGTATTTAAAGTGAAAGTCATCACAGTGATTGTTGGTTTGAAGGAGTCAGTCAGTAAATATGTCCTCTGCTTAGATTTTCAAAATATGGTAACCCTAAAATATCCAGAGTGTGCCTTGTAAATATCTCACGCTCAACTAAATCTACATGTTTCTATGAAGCAGTCTTTCAAAAGAGAAAAGGGAGGCAGTAACCAATGGTCGAAACAGTGATGGAAAGAAAAAGAAAAAAAAACACACCATACTTACCTACTTTGATTATTTAATTTCAGATCCAAAACAATGTGTTACAAATTACTGAAAATAATAGTAATTTACTAAACAATATTGCATTTGTCGCCTGGGAGACATAACGGTACGTTTCTCTTCCACAAGCTGGTTTTATTCTTTTTATTTGACATATATAGATTTCTACTCTTTGTGTTTCAAATAGAACAAAATTGTTCTAGCGTCTTTTCTTTAACAATTAAAACCTTTTTTTAATGCACATAATACCTCAACACAGCAAGTAATCTATAGTGTGAAAATACCAACCTGCTCTGGAAAAAAACATATTTGTATTAGCTAACTGTTGCTTCTGAGCCAAAGGAAGCAGAATAGGATGCTTAACTTCTTCATGACTCAGTGGAACCTATCAAAAAGGTACCTTCCACAAGTCACATGTTGTTAAGGCAGGCTAACAGCAACCCTAGTGAACCAGTTTAATAATGTTCATCCAGCTCAGTATCTTGGCTAGAAAAACAGAATTTTAAACTGGATAGTACCTGGATAGAGCTAATGCATTAGCAGCAGCTGGGGAAAGGGCATTTTGACAGTAATTGCTAGAGAATCACAGCTGGCCAAAATGCATGTATGCCTTGACCCTATAAGAATGAATGACAGAGACTAGAATACTGTTTAAGTAAGAACTAACCCTTGATCTCAAAGATGTTTCAGTTCCATGAAGTTCATTAACAAAAGGCTGTTATATCAATCTCTTTCAGAAATGAAATTTGAAAACAAGCATGTAGCTATTGCTGTTTCTGGTGACAGTAAGCTTTATATTATTATTATTATTATTAACCTTTATTTATGAAGCGCTGTAAATTTACACAGCGCTGTACATGCAATCTTTTTAGTTAGACAGTTCCCTGCCCTCAGGCTTACAATCTAAAAAGACATGATACAGAAGGAGAAGGGAGTGGTGACGAGAAAGGGTAAGAGGTCCAGCAGTTCCTCTCTACCTCCGAGGCCTGGACCAAGGCAGATGGACTGAAGGGAGGGCATGGCTTCAAAATGGAAGGTTAATCATTATCCAGGGAAAATACATACTCACAAGTAGGATAATACATATACAGAACATAGCAATACAGGAAATGTATCGATAAACAGCCAACAACAGAAGATCAGATAGTAAGCGACAATTATGCGATGCCTGGGAAGGCTTCTCTGAATAGGATGGTTTTCAACTCCGATTTGAAGCTGTTTAAAGAAGTGATGGCTCTTGCTTGTGGAGGAAGAAGGTTCCAGGAGTGAGGGGCAGCAAGTGAAAAGGGGCGAATCCGGGATGGGGCAGAGGAAATCCTGGGCTGGGACAGGAACCCTTGACTACCAGAACGGAGGGCCCTGGTGGGAAGGTGAGGAGAAAGAAGGTCTGATAAGTAAGGAGGGGCCAGTCCATGGAGGACTTTGAATGTCGACAGCAGGAGCTTATACTGAATGCGGAAAGGGGGAGGGAGCCAGTGAAGGGATGCCAACACAGGAGAGATGTGGTTAGAGCGGTGGGTGGAAGTGATAATGCGTGCAGCTGAATGCTGGACAGAGATAAAAGGACGGAGGTGAGAAAGAGGAAGCCCAGCCAGGAGGACATTACAGTAATCAAGTCGTGAGATCACTAGGGCATGGACCAGGATAGTACATATCTAGTGTGCACTAGCAGAGCAAAACAATGTTTTACTTGAACCATGTGGTATATTAATGCCATTGGGATAATTACAACATACTGGATGCAGTTTTGTAGAAAAATAATGGAACCTAAAAATTTATGAAAAATTAAAGGTTTTGATAATGTTGCAGTTACAGTGTTGCAAGTAATTCAAATGCCTTGCGTTCAGAGGAAAGTGTCAGAATCCAGCACTAACCAAGCTGTTAGGGTTTATTTGAGTATTTATGTCCCACTTTTCACAGCTAATAACCAACAGAAAGCAATTTGAGATATAAAATCTACACGAAATACATAACACAGCAACATGAAAACATCCCAACCCAGACCAGTGACAATGAAACAATAACAACGTTAGAGCTTCAGACCAGCATTTACAGGCCTTTAAATGTATCAGATCCATTTTACTGTTATGAAATAACCATTAAAATGTTTTCAAATTCATATCCAGTGGAGCAAACTCCATTCAAAATGTGACAGTCAGCACAACTAGTATAAAAATGGGAGCCAGTGTGATGCAGTAGTTTGAGTGTTGCACTATAACTTCAGAAGACCAGGGGAGACAAAGTCAGATCACTACTCAGGCAAAGAAATCCACTGTGTGTCCTTGAACAACTCATCTTTTCTCAGCTTAAGAGGAAGGCCACCTCTGAATAAATCATGCTCAAGAGAATCCTAGGATAAGGTCCCAACTACAACGGCAATAAAAATGTACCTCATTACGGTCAACTGCACATTTTGATCTATAAACCAGTGCACAACAAACCTTAACCTCCTACACTGCAAACTGATATCTGTAGAGTACGTAGAATATTGTTAACATGGTGCAATCCATCCTGTAAGCCATCTTGCAACTTTGCTAACACGATACCTGTGGTACGAGCTGTAAAAAAGGGCAGGGAAGGAGATGGAGTGAGGAGATATGAGAAGGCTTTGGCACACTCACGATGTAACAATGGCGGCAGAAAAAGAACCCGGTTTTCCTGGGTTCTTTTTCCTCTGGAGGGAAGCCACACGGTTTGGCAGCTGCAGCTTCCCTCCGGAGGAAATTAGGCCGCCAGCAGGCCGCTCTTTTCGGGCGGTTTGTACCACGCCTAAGTTTGCAAAAACTGTCCTTAATATGCATAATTTTAAATCTTCATTAAAACAAGCAAGCAGAAGGGAAGAAAACATTTGCCCTGGGAAAGGGAGGAAGAGGGAGTTTGCATTTCCTAAACTGGAAGTTTGTACAGCTTCACTGACAGACAGACAGTGCTTTATCTGTAGTAGATTCCAGAGAATATCATCAGTTAGGGAAAGGGAAATTTCTGGCTTGTGGGATCTGCTTTGTTTTTGACTAGAAGCCTGAGCTAAACCAATAGAAGTTAGATCCAGACAGTAACTCACTGCTTAATAGACATAATTTATTATATTTATATACTGTTCTTTAAAGAAAATGTTCTCATACAACAAACAATAAGTAAAGCCTTAAAAGATAAAATTGTGTATACTTGAAATTAAACACTAAAATCAACAACAAAAGGCAGCACAAAGAACAAATATCACCTACTGAATCCCATAAACACAGACCAGATGACCCGCATACACAAATACAAATCTATAATTGGCCTGTTACAGACAGCTAAAATAAAGCTGCTTCGAGTCACAGTGGAGGTATGGTTTTTCAAAGATGCATGCGTCCTAAGAGTCCAGAAGCCACACTAAAGCCACACTCCAGTCCTTAGGGCTGAAGCATGGCTTTGGTGTGACTTCTAGACTCTTAGGACGCATGCATCATTGAAACACCATACCTCCACTGTGACTCGAAGCAGCTTTATTTTGGCTGTCTGTAACAGGCCATTGAGTTAGTTGCAGACTAGGAATTCTAGATACTTAATTTAGATCTAAAAATTGGTCTTGTTACAGTTAGGACTTGGAGTCCCTTGCTGAACTGGCATCTTAACCACTAAGCCACTAAGTAAACACTGGCAAAATTTATACTGCTTAAATGCACACTATTCAGTCAAAAAATGGAAATGTCTACTTTACATACTCTACTAAATAAAGATGGCTACCAGTAATATGGTTTTGCAGGGTTAAATATAGTGGTGCAACCAAGAGTGACATGGCTTTCTTTATCAGCGACCCAATGAATTTCATAGGGTTCTCTTAGGCAAGGAATACCCAGAGGTGCGACATGCGGACACTATGCATCCATTACGTCACAATGGCGGTGTCATTGTAGCACTGCCAGTCCGTGCTAAGGTTAGGGACTGTGCGGCTGCTGCGTGGTCTTATAACCCTAGTTGCACCACCGCCACGCTAAAAAGGGCCCGTTTGTCCCAGGCCTTTGCCAGTCCCTTCCTCTGAAATATAGCCTATAGCACCTGATTATCATTGGCAGTCTCCCATCCAAGTACTTACAAGGGCTGGCCTGTTTAGCTTCCAAACTCAAACAGGATCCAGGGTCCAGTGGTTTTAGAGTATTTATGCTGAATCTTGGTGTAAACATTTTTGTATTTTGTTACTATGAGATACTTGTTTCTTTTCTTTTCTGCTGATCCTCTTTGCCATTTTAGCACATTTAATTATATGAGAAGTGATGGAGAAACAATGGTACATGGTATAAAATGTTACTGCTGAATAGTTGCTTCTTCTTGCTCAGATAGGAAAAAAATGTGTGTATCTTGATATTAAATATTGATCAAGTTTAATGGAAGGAGTACGTTAGTTCCTTAGCAGCAGCTTCCCAGCAAAGACCTTTGGTAACGATCTAATGACCTTGCTACACAGAGGAACTCCCAACAATTTAGTGACAATTTCAGATCTGCTTGGCCTATTAAAGCTGAAGCAAGAGACAAAAATAGAAACTGCATTACATGACTTCTAAAATATTTACATTGCTAAAATGAGGGTTTGAGAACTTCCATGTTAAATAGCACACCATGCTGTCAGGGAAGGGGTTTTATTTTATTTTAAGGAGCACTAAAACATTTAGTCTAAGCAAAGATGGTTTTGAGGTATGGGACTGAGAAATGTACAAACAGGAAGAAGCAGTACTGTCTGGATAAGTCCCAAATTGCCTTATTTTTATTTGAGAATCATAGGTCTGCTGAAATATATATCCAGGGTCCCAAATAAACAACACTAAGGCCTGTTACAGACAGGCCAAAATAAAGCTGCTTCGAGTCACTTTGGAGGTATGGTATTTCAATGATGCATGAGTCCTAAGAGTCCAAAAGTCATACCAAAGCTGCACTCAAGTCCTTAGGACTGGAGCGTGGCTTTAGTGAAGCTTTTGGACTCTTAGGACGCATGCATCATTGAAATACCATACCTCCAAAGTGACTCGAAGCAGCTTTATTTTGGCCTGTCTGTAACAGGCCTAAAAAGATGATCAGAGAACTTTTTGTCTAAAGTACTATTCCAGAGGCAGGTGCCGTCAGACCCAAGGGAATCATTCTCATTCAATATATCTAAATATAGCTAAAATACACTCCAAATTTAGTGCTAAAACTGTCCTGGAAGGAAAGAATATTTTATGATGTGTCAGATGGCTCTTTTGTAACTAATACAGATGCAATTCAAATATTTCACATTTTCTGACATCAGGTCCTGCCAGATATAAAATAAAATGCTGAGATATGAATGTACATACATACTGTTCTGTCTCAGCCAAGAGGCTGGAATGTCCATTATGGTCATAAATACACTGGCAGTTGACAGGAAGTTCAATAGAAGAAATAGGTATTGTAGGTGAACTATCCAACTCCAAATATGAAGAAATGTTCATGACAGCTCCCTCTGGGATTACAAACAGGCACTCCTAATCTTCAGGTGCTGCTGTCAATACTGAGAACCTACCCACACTAGAGGAGTTTTCTGTTAGGTGAATGATTTTTCATTTGTCAAGGGACAGTACAAGCAATGCACTTTATTGTCATTGTGCTCCACCTCCACCCAAGTTGCCTAAAAAAATCAGGGAGGAGAAACTTTCCTGTAAGGAAGCTATGAGCCTATTACAGCTTAGGCAAAAGGCCGCACAGTCCAAATATTAATATTAATTTCTGCTGAACAGCAGAAAGACAGAAGAAAAACTAATGGAAGTGGTAGACTATACAACTAGCTGGACAATAAATATATAAAGAATGGTCACACAAATGCAACCATTTAAAGGCACAGCTATGTCAGTCTGGGTAAGTACGCAAAGGAATCTTGTAGCACATTTGAGACCAACTGAGATAAAGAAGTTGGTAGCATAAGCTTTCATAGATTAAGTCTGCTTCATTAGATCAGACAATAATGATGCCCTCTCAAGGGCTCTTGGTGGCAGACCTTTACTTGCCTACAGAGAGCCTCCCAATCTCAAACAGTTACTTACATACAAGAGAATGCACAATGTGGATGGAGAGATGTGTACAAAACCTTGCCACATTCCCACATGCCAACTGTGCTCACACATCTACTTGGGAGATGTCATCACAGGACCTAATCACATCACTCACACTATTAGATATAATTTCACTTGCTCATCCTCTAATGCAGTGCATGCTGTCCTCTGCCAACAACATTATTCAGCACTCTGCATTGGGCAAACAGGCCAGTTTCTGCACTAAATGGACTTAAATCAGACATTAGGAATGGGAATATACAAAAAACAGTCGCAGACACTTCAGTTTTTCTGGATGTTTCATCTCACACATCAGTACAGCAGTCCTTGAACAAATAAACAAAAATGTAAAGGAAGATCAAAAAAGAAACAGCAGAATTAGAATATATCTACAAAATCCAGTCCATTGGCCATGGGTTGAACAGAGACAATGGTTTCCTGACATATTACACATATTATTATAACACTAGTTAATACATCAGTCTCTTGAGAGCTCTCCTGTCCATTTTATCATGTCTCCCTTCTGGATGTCTGCCAGCATCATAGTACATTCCAATAACTCTTCCCACCATTTCATAAGGTAAAATTCAAAGATACAGCCATGCTTGTCTGTAGAATCAGTATGTAGAGAGATCTTGTAGCACCTTTGAGACCAACTAAAGAAAGAAGTTGGCAGCATGGCCTTTCATAGACTTAAGTCTACAAAAACTCATGCTGCAAACTTATTTAGTTACTCTCAAAGGTGCTACAAGATCTCTTTATATACCTTTTCATCTACTCACCTCGCTTTAGGCAAAATCTTTCCCACTACTTTAGTCTCTCAAAAGTGAACTTGTCACCTCATCACCATACACAAAAGTTTTGCATTTCTATTGCTATTACCACACACAACCTGCTCATCCTCAGGCATTTAACTCCATGCATCTGACAAAATAGACTTAGGGGCTATACAGATTGCCCCTAAGGGGCAGCATGCAGCCTCCCCTTTCCTGGCTGAATCGGGGCCGCAGTAACCTCATGCTGTGGCCCTGATCCAGCCTCTGGAGAGTGCAAAAAGGAGTCACAAAAAGCAGCTTTTTGCACCCTCCAAGGGGTGCCATAGCCGTGGCAGTGCAGCTTTATGATGTCCCATTGGCGTTGCATCATGTGGATGCAGCGCCGGAGTCACACCATGATGCTGTGCACCATCTGCAGTGGCGTGCGGCATCATGATGCCATGGGGGTGGAGTTAGGGCATCCAGCATCAGGACACTGAGCCCTGACTCCGCCCACAGGCTGGCGCTTTCTGCTGGTCTCTACAGGCCCTTAGGCTGCGTTCGCACTGTGGAAATAATCCAGTTTGACACCGATTTAATTGCCACAGCTCAATGCTATGTAGTTCTTGGAATTGTAATTTTGTGAGCATTTAGCCTTCTCTGTCAGATTGTTCTGGTGTCACAACAAACTACAGAGTTTGTTCCCAGAGTCTCATAGTAATAGGCCAGTGATGGCGAACCTATGGCACGCATGCCAAGGTGGCACTCAGAACCCTCTCTGTGGGCACACATGCTGTTGCCCTAGCACAGAGTTTGCCAGAGTTTCTTACTAGAAAGCCAGAGGGACATGGCACTTTGCAATAAATAAGTGGAGTCTGGGTTGCAGTTTGGGCACTCGGTCTGTAAAAGGTTCACCATCACTGTAATAGGCCATGGATGGTATCAAACTGGCTTCATTCTGCAAGGCAGATGGAACCTTAGTCTACACAAGCTTATGTTACCTACTTCTTTCTCTCAGTTATTCTCAAAGGTGCTACAAGAGCATGTTGTGAAATGTAACAAATATTTTTTGTTTATTAAATTCAGGGAGTCTCCACTTATCTGATAGTTAGGGACCAGAGGACTGTCAGAAAATTGAACTGGTTGAAAATTGGAGCCCATGGATTTTTTAGCTTCACCTATAATACACTATATATCACTTTTAAATGTGTGCAAAATGAACACTCTCTCTATATATACAAAAGTGCATGTAAGTGGTCCAAAGATAGTCTCATAGGCAAGAAGAACTGACAAAAAGATTAACAAACCCCTGTCAAATTAATTTCTGTAATTTTCAAGCACTGGAAGACAAGCAAGGCATCAAAATGTGGGAGAAGCCTATATAAAAATATGCCATTTGTTTCATAATACATGTTTGAAGATTTTTAACTAAAGACAGTGGCTTGGATCAATGTTAACATTAGTGGTGCCTGGACATTTTTGAACATAACTTTATGTTACTTGCATACAACCTTTGGCTGTTGAATTTATTTAGTACTGTTCCAAAACATTTCTAAGCAACTGTGCTTAGGATTGTAGCCTCAGATATATGCAGCATGGAAGGAAGCCTATAAAAAGTAGCATCATTTCTAATCAGTGGGGATTTACTCATGTAAAAACAGTTTTAGGATAGGAATCTTACAAAGCAGATACATCAGCTTGTTTAAATAATACTAAGGCCAGATCAACTACAGAAAGAAGACACTATAATATAAAACCCTAATTAAATCGTCTCTGTGAAAATACAAGGTACAGTGAAGATTGGGTGCACATCTTAATATTAATGCTCTCTCATACAGTGACTTTTTTAAAATTTGAAATGGTAATTCATATATTCCCATTATGTAAATATTCCTAGTCTGTTTTGAAGTCTTACAAAAATAATCCCATAACAGCTCATTTGTTATCCCCTCTTCTTACAGTGTCTTCCTCCTAACTGAAATTTAGAAATAAAGCAACCACAAAAATGTAATGGGGTGGGGGAGTAAAAAAATCAGAAAAACTAGGGCAAGAGGTACAAGACTGCACATAGGTTCATGTAAAATCGCTGGCCTTCAAAACCTCCTGTCAGTAGTCCTTTCTATGTAATGGACAAGAAAGGAGGAAATTTGAATACCACTATGTGTCTGTAAAACCTATTTAGAGGCATGGGACAGACTGTCCAAAAAGGACGGTCTCCCAGCGCCTGGCTTTGGTCCGCAGGGAAGCCACTGCCTCCAGACCACGGAACTTCCTCACAGACCAAAAAGCAGGTTCTTCTTGTGGCGTGATTATGATGCAGCAGTGCGCCAAGGGCGCACTCGCAACATCATAATGGCGCCACAACGTGCAGATGCTAGGCGTCCATCACATAATGATGGCGGCACCCATCTGTACAGGGCGCCGCCATTTTAATGCCCTCGTTACATGCAATGGGCGAGGGGCATCTAGAAGCACCACCCCTCACACATGACGAGGGCGTCCTATTGCGCCTGTCTGGACCGGGCCTTTGTTATACAAAATGTAATCTGTTAATAAAACAAAAATGCAAGACATCAAAGAAAAACGAGCAGAAGACAGAAACTGCTAGGCAGAAGATTACTGGAAGGAGGATTATTTGCAACACACTATATTGAACCAAACAATATATTTGGTGGATTAGACCAAGGGCCTATTTAATCCACAACATTGTGCCCTATAGATAATAACTATTACAGCTCTTTATCAGCCTCAGCCTGCATGGCAATGGTCAGGGAATGGTTGGTTTTGCAGTCCACAATATATGGAGGGGATCAAATTGCCTGCTCAGCATTCTGTTTCTCACACTGGTCAGCACTCTCTTCTACCATACTGAACTGCAACTTAATCATGATACAGAATCATATGTATCTGTAAGCATTCCAGGAAAACATTAATGTACAGGTGTAAATTTTGCCTTGTGAATATCTATAAGCCACCTTGGATCCCTTTCCAGGAGAAAGGCAGCATATAAATGAAATAAATAAGTAAAACAAATGAATACATGAAAAAAAAAACCTGTTAAAACAACTGGCTCTCACAGGATAGTGTTCCACCTAACTTCCTCCAACTTTCACGTTGTCTTGATTAATATAGGTTTTTTATTTCTAACACAAGACATATTCCACATCAGGAGTGCCCACTATAAGGTGCATAGTGTCTTTCCTAGAACACTTTATTCCTGCCTGGAGACACTAGAGAAGCAGTCGTGTTAGTCAATAGACAAGGAAATGCTCTGAAAGTAGAATGGAATTATAATCATTCTATTGTCACATTTGTGTTTTGTACAAAATACTGTTGTTTTGATGCCTTAAATCAATGATTCCCAAGCTCTGCTCCTCCAAGGGTTTTGGACTTCAGCTCCCAGAAGCCTCAATCATCTTGGCCAATGTTGTGGGATGCTGGGAGCAGAAATCTAAAACACTTGGAAGTCCAGAGTTTAGGAATCACTGCCTTAAATGATGAAAAAGCAAGAAAGGAAGCCTGAACCATATCAGTCTGAACAGTATCAGTCTGAAGCCACAATGAACTATTCCTTAAGAGGATTTGGGCTGCAAAGTAATGGCGGCCACATATATATTTTTTGTACTGAATTTACCTTTGAATTCAGGAAAAGGCAGGGTTAACATATTTAGAACCCAGGCTCAATGTTTAGAATGCAGGTTTAACCAGAAAAAACTCTTCCAGGGATGAGAGGTGCCAACAGCATACCAGGCCTTCCTTTTCTTGCTGACTTTCACAATTTTCTTAATTTCTTTTGTACTATCTATGAGCAAGAGCCGCTTTTGCTGTGCTAATTACCACATGACAATGGTATTCCTTTCATTACTATCAGTTTGTGGTACTGCATTCTGGATTCAATTACGAAGATTTTCCACGTTACCTCAATTTGCTTATCCTGATTTTGAGACTCATAGTACTACAATAATGCAGTTGTAATTGTAGTATAGTGTGATACTGAGCCATGAATCTCCTGTTTAAGCATCAGCTTTGCCATGAACTCACTAGGAGACCAAAGGCAAACCACTTCACTTCCTCTTAGCATGACAACTGCAGTATGTTACTACTCATTTCCTTCACGTCACTGTAAACACTGCAAGGAAATAATATGTTAAGATCTGTGAACACACAAGAACATTATATTCTTGCTATTATTTGTTATTATTTTCATATTTTATTATTTCCCCATTCATGCATCTTCAGCTTCTACCATGAATACCAGCTTAGGGCCAAGCTGCAAATATTGCTGAACATGTTACTTGGAAACACATCAGAGTTTTACAAGATTTAATAGTAGGCAAACACACACGCACGCACACGTGTGTGTGTATGTATATATGTGTCTTCAAGTGACCTGTTGACTCATGAATTTCCTAGGGTTTTCTTAGGCACAGAATACACAAGAGGTGGTTTGCCAATTCCTTTCTCTGAAATATAGCCTACAGCACCTGGTGTTTCTTGGCTATCTCCCATCCAAGTACTAATCAGGGCTGACCCTGCTTAGTTTCCAAGATCAGATGGGATCTGGTGCTTTAAAGTTATGAGGGCAGGCTAGGTTAGGTGAAGGCACATACATACACAAATAGGCAGACATCCCTCCCTGCAATTTTCTTCTCCCTAGTTGTGGTCCTGATGAAAATTCAAACCCATACCTCAATGTCATTATTACCTTTTGGGGGGTGGGGAATCCTCACTGGCATCAATGAGAACTCAGCTGCAAGGATGATTTTCACTTGGAGCAGAGCTTGGGGAAGGTTAAACTGAACACCCTCAGACACAGAGAGAGCAACTGTAACCCCCCCCCCCACACACACACCCCGAAACTACAAAATTCTACTCTTTGTAAAACACTACCTTTTGCATTTCTGAAAAACCTAGCATATTTCCAGAGAGCCAGCATGGTGTGGTGGTTTGAGCATTGAACTGTGACTCTGGTGAATAGGATTCAAATCCCAGCTCAGCCAAGTAAACCCACTAGGTGACCTTGGGCAAGTCACACTCTTTCAGCCTCACAGGATGGCAATGGCAACACTCTCTGAAGAACCTCGCCAATGAAACCTCATGACAAGTTCACCTTAGGGTTGCCTTAAGTCGGAAATGACTTGAAGGCACACAACAAAACATGTTTCAACATGACAAGTTTTGTGTTAGGTGTTGTTTACCACCAGCAGCTCACTCATAAAACAGGACACAAACAGTCATACATAATGTAAAAAGGGGAAAGGAAGGAGAAGAAAACGAGGGGGAGGGGGAGAAAATTTGGCAGCACCTTTAAGAATTTTTTTTTTGGATGTACAACCTAGTGCATCTGAAAACAGACACACATTGTTTTTGTTATCCATGGTGCATTAAAACTGGATATCTTAATATTCCCCTTCAGTAAGCATGCAGAGTGGAACATATCCCAACCAGCAACAGGGATAACTTTGTTATGTATTCCCTAATTAACTTTTAACTAAGAATAAAGGTCAATGATACACCGTTATCAAAGGAAAGCCATACCTTATGATCTGTAAACAAATTTAATAACCTAACTAATTACAACAGACCTTTATACTTAAATATCTTATGGACTCTTACACACAGAGAAGACGTCATTAAACCTGATTAAAACTGCTATTTAGTCAAATTGCTTATCTAATAGCTGAGGAAAACAAGAACCTCCAATTCCCTCTTCAAAATAAACAGAGAATTGGACTTCTGCCTCCAACCTTCAGCTGAAAAAGAAAGCAGATTGCTAATCAGTCTTCAAAATTGAGTCTCTCTTTCAAAATTATGCATTTGCATGATCACACAAATACATGTTATGAAGAATTAACAGCAATTGTATACATTCACAGTAAATAAGGCCAAGATAAGGAAAAGAAGAGGAAAGGTTCCAGGAATTAACCTCTACTTTCTGTATTTCCAAGAATTTTTTTAAAACACTAGCAGCCACATAATATCCATATTCCATATTCCACTTTACTATGATATCTGGGAGATGATAGGTTCAATTTAAACTAAACACACATGCATACATATGCCACAAATCACTGGGTAAGCAACAGGGAACAGCACTGACAGATGGCCTCTTCCATTCTCTCTGCAAAGGACTTTATACTGGCTCTGGCCTTACCCACAAATTAGTCTACAGGGAGCTGACGGATACTTTGGATTTCAATCTTTCAAAAGATCAAAAAATATTATATTTTGGGGAGGAGCGGAGTACTGGCACATGCTTCAGTCTAGAATCCCCAGTTTCCCATCCTACTAATCTTGCCTCCATCCATGGCACATCTATGGGATTTTAAGCAGGACAAGTTTAGGCTTTACAGGAATCCTGAGTTGCCGCAGTCCCAGTGCAGAAGCTAACTGCAAATACAAGCTAAGACATCAATGTTTCAGTGTCAGCACTGATACTCTTGACAGATGGACTAACCAAAATTATTGTATCCCAGTTTTCCTGCACTATATAACTGCAATATTGCAACCGGAGAATTTGCCTATAGCTTTTAAAATACTGAGACAGGAGGAAGAAAAGGTACGGGCCCTGAAGTTTCTATTCCTTTCTTCTTCCAGTCTTTTTTTAACCAACAATTATAGTCAATTTTGTTTCACTGCAGAGTGAAACATTATACAGAGGCACTGGGTGACAGAGGCAGCAGCATCCTTTCCCTTGCCTTCTGAAGGTTTAACAGATACAGAGAGGATCAATGGATGTGGCACACCTACATTTAGCAGTCTCTTATCATTAAATAGTCCTCAGTTCAACTCCCTCCTCAAAGAGATGATCCACACTGCAAGAACTGAAGAGGTTCAAGAATTCATAGCAAATACTTTGCATGGAGATGACTCCAAATTTAATATATGGTATCTTCAGTTAAAAGGACCCCTCCTAAAAGCCTTGGGAGATTTACTGCCAATCAGACAAAACAGCACTGGGTTAGATTAACATAAAGGTCTAAGACTAAGTGGTTTTGTATTTATTTCAAAGGAAATAAAGCTTGAACCCAAGAATTTTATGTAATGCCAAGAAATGTTTGAAGTGCTATATGTATCTGCATAATTTATTGGGCTAGACTGCAGAACTTATTCTGCAATGTTTAGGAGTTAATCAGGGGAATGAAGCCATGCCCCAAGCCATTGAAGCCATATTTATATCTCACAGTCCTGAGATTTAACAGCAGCATCCTCTCCCTTTCAAGTTTACTTTTAAAGCACAGCTGGGAATCAAGTGTCCCTCTTAATGCTGTGCAATGGGCACCAGCTCTAGCCATCATAATCCATGGTGAGGAATGATGGGAGTAGCAGTTTGGTCGCATCTAGAGGCAGAGCCAGCATGGTATTGTGGTCTGAGCATTGGACTATGACTCTGGAGATCAGAGTTTGAATCCCCACTCAGCCATGGAAACCCACTCAGTGACCTTGGACAGTGACTCTGTCACCTTCAAAGGAAGGCAAAGGCAAACAACTCTTTGGAAAAAAAACTTGCAAAGAAAACCCAGTGATAGGTTTGCCATAAGCTGGAAACAACTTGAAGGCATACAACAACAACAACAACAACAACAACAACAACAACAACACATTTGAAGAACCATATGATTCCCACCCTGTTTTAAAGTCAGATACTACAAATGTACATAAGATCTGGATTTTATATGCAGCAGCATATTGTAAGCTGCTCAGGAACGTGACATAACCTTCTATCCCTGAATATACAGTACACCCTTGTTATACGCTGGGTTTGGTTCCAAGATCCCCTGTGGATAACAAAATCCGTGGATGCTCGAGTCCTATTAAAGATAATGACATAGCAAAATGCTGTCCCTTATAAAATGGAAAATCGATGTTTGATATATGAAATTTATACTTTTGTTGAACATTTTCAAACCATGGATGCTTGAATCCATGTATAAAAAATCTGAAGATAAGAAGGGCCGACTGTATTTGTTTATTTATTAATTAAAATATTTTTATCTCATCCTATATCTGAAGATCTCAGGGTGAGACTTTGACTTTATGTACACCAAAACACAGTATCAGCATCAACAAAAATTAATTAACATTAACCTGATACTTGGATTCAGGCATATTTATTTATTTATTTATTTTTAGCATATTTAAACACCTCTCTTCAGCCACAACGGCTCTCAGAGCGGCTTACAAAATGGTTAATTTGACGGTTCCCTGCCCTTAGGCTTACAATCTAAAAAGACACGACACAAAATTATCCCCTCTGTTGTAAACCACTCGGATTCCCAGTGATTGGGCGGTATATAAATAAATCCTATTATTATTATATTATTAAAAGGAGAAGGGAATGGTGGTGGAGAAGAGGATCAGGCCCAGCAATTCTTCTCTCCCTCTGAGGCCTGGACCATGGCAGATGGACTAGAGGGAGGGCTCTCCTTCCTTTAGGCCAGGCCTGCTGGAGCTGGCAGGTCTTTCTCTCCGAGGTCTGATGACGTAGATGGCAAAGGGAGGGCTCATCTTCTTACAGAACACTGCACATGGGAACTAGCCTTGTACCAGTCAGATGCTGCTAAGATCACAGAAGCTGACAACAGGACACAGAACACTACACTACACCACTAAATTTGACAACAAGAGATGGGGAAAGCCGAGATGGTCTAAGTGTATGAGTATGTTTACGATGACTACTGATGCATTGCTTAAAAAAAATAAAGGGATACAAATCTCCACAGAAGTTGAAAAAGGTGATTTATCTGGGCAGATACAAATTTAGAAATAATTATTATGATTTCAATAGAAATAAAATACATCTCATCACAGTAAAGAAGACTGTAACCATGTGCCAGTTCATTCAGTCTCTTCCCCAATGCTAATTCAAGCAGAGCAACTTCCAGACTGCTGCTTTCCTGGCTTCCTATTTCTTGATCTTTAAACCTGACTCAAAATGGACATCCCTTCATACAGAGGATGCCCTCAAACAGAGAACTGTCCTCTGACAGCCCTGACTCTGTTCTGAGAAGTGGGACATATGACTAGAAGATCTTATTAAAGCCTTATTCATAGTCTTTACTACTTCTCACTTCTTTTCTTACAACATTAGAAGATCACCTCTAACTGCTCTGGGGCCCATCTTCTCTTTCCTGACAGCTGCTCTCACAGATGGAGTCAAGAAATGCCCTTTCCAAAGCAGAATAGGTTTGAACATTTTTCTAATTGTCCAATCTCTCTCGCAAGATGTTACTCTTTTAAGTTATTACAAGTCAATTAACTGTGATAGTTTTCAACAACCAATTTTTTCCCCTGTTCGGGCATATATAGCAGCTTTGCAAATAAGTAAGCAACCTATTTACCAGCAGAGCTCATTCTCCTCCCTCTCCCCACCTCACACACAGACACAGACACAGACACAGACACAGACACACACACACACACACCACAAGCACTTTTTCTCATCCAAACACATTACGTCAATCCTAAATTTAGATTACAAGCTTTTTAGTACAGAAACTGTGTCTCTTTATGCCTTCTGTGATGTGCCAAGCGCACCTTTGGGTGCTATTAAATAAAAAAACAACAAAACAGGCTTTGATACTAAAGCACAGGATGTATAAAGACACAAACCTGATGGTGGGTAGCTGGCATATGCAAATGCATTGCTTCTATCTCTGAAGTTGTACATTATTAAAAAGCTCATATTAAATTGGAAAGAATAAAATTAAAAATTACTACTTTGGAAGCATACACCATGCATACTAACATCATTTAATAAGTAGCAACAGATATTAGACTTGCAGCAAGATGACATCCTCAATTTCTAGCCAGTATTAAGTCCAGGCTGAAAGACAAAACTGGATTGCACACACAGTTCCAAGACTAGCTAACTCACCATTTAGAAGCCAGGAAGAAAATACAGGACCATGTTCTCCAGCCTCTCTCCCTTCCTAAGCTCTTGCATCTGGTTTAATTAAACTTCAGATAGCTACTAAACCACAAACAGTGAACTATGTGAAATGTTCAGTGCTTGGTATTAACTGATTCATTATTTATTTCTCATGACTTTATCTAACTTTCTAGATTCCCTAGTTAATACTGAAACTTACAATAAACTTTAGTAAATAAGGCTATTAGAATTTGTAAGGCAAGGAGTCTCTCCCTTTGTCACATTCAGTAAAACTGGAAGGCCTGCTGCCTCAGGAGAAAACATATTAGAACTGTAAGTTTATTGTTAGGCAGACTAATCTGTGTGATTTCTTTAAGACTACAGCAGAAGGGAAAAGGGGGAATAGAAAGAACATTTTGGAGGCCAGGTCAGCTGGTTTGCTTAGGGAGCAAGAATTTAAAGAACAAGAATGGAAAAGAAGGTGAATAAAATGAGTCTTGGAAGGGAATGGGGGTTAAGAGAAACTGATTTGTTTCCTTAGCAGACACCAATGGTCTCAAGCAGCCAGGATCCTTTCATAATGTCCACCAATGAGCTTGCATGGAAAGAAGGTGTTTGCAAACTTTTGGGAGGAAGAGGGTCAATCTTTGTATCTATCCACTTGTTACTGTACATGCAGTGGATCAGTAACCTCTAAGTGAAATCAATCACTCCCAACTAACCTTTAAAAAACAAGGCATTTGAAGAGAGTGAAATGAATGTGTTGGTAGGGAATAGTAAGGAAAGAGTGGTGAAGATGAGTGATGAGCTGATTTTGGGACAGGTTTCCCATATCTAACAGTTCTCAGATGTGCTGAACTTCCATGATTTACAGCCAACAATCCTATTATGAGCTTTGTAGTCCAAGTGGGGAAAATTCCAGATGGACAAAGGCAACCTTAAATAGACAAAAATAGCCAGTTGAAAGAGCCAGTAAGGAAATATACTTCCCTATGATCAAGAGTGATGACCTCCATGTCACTGTCTGTAAATCCCATGACTTGGCCCAAGTCTAACAATTTAAAATGACAACTTACTAAATTCAAAAAATAAATTATTAGTGAAATGAGTGAATTAAGCTAGTGAATTAAATTTCCAATATCAACATTATTGAATTTATTTTCAAACATAACATTACAAGCTCTGGCAATTTCAATTTATTAACTAAGTGTGTAACCAGCTTCAGACTGTGAGAAGGTACAAGGTGGAAGCATGGAGTCTTATTCATTCTTGGCTTCTAAATCATAATTTAGCTAGTTAGGAAGGGCACATCTACCTAAAGACACAGTAGACAACCATAATAACTAATGGTGCATCTCCACTGTAGAAATAACACAGTTTGACATAACTTTAACAGCTATGGTGCCATCCTAAAGAATCCTGGGATTTTTAGTTTTGTGAGGCATCAACATGCTTTGGCAGAGAAGGGTAAAGACACTGTAAAACTACAAATTCCAGGATTCTGTAGTGTGGATCCATGGTAGTTAAAGTGGTGACAAACTGCATTATTTCTACAGTGGAGATGCACCCTTAACATCTAAGCAACACCACTACCTGTAACACAGCTGCAGCTGTTGGTATCAAATGACCTGGAAATACAGTGGGTGCTTTTTATCTTCTGGGGTTTGGTTCCAGGACTGCCCTTCCCCCGTGGATAACAAAATCCATGGGTGCTCAAGTCCCATTCAATCCAATGGGATAACAAAATGGTGTCTCTTTTAGCTATTTGGAATTTGTGCATTTTCTGAATATTTTCAAGCCACAGATGCTTGAATCCATGGATAAAAAATCCGTGGATAACAAGGGTCGACTGTATATAAAGCCACTGAGGTTGCATCCACTCAGATGTAAGAGAATCTCGGGGGGGGGGGGGAATTCACAGGTCAGGAATGAAAGCAAGAATGGAAAAAAAATCCTTAAGACAGAGGTGGAAACTGTGGCTGTCCAGATGTTTTGGCCTACAACTTCTAGAAGCCCTAGCCAGTACAGCCATGTTGAGAATTGTAGTTCAAAAACATTCAGTGGCCCATAATTGTCAACCCTTGCCTAAAGGCAACCTGAAGTAGTTATTGAGCCTAGAAACCTGAGGTGGATTGGGTTTGTGGAATACAATACAAACATGCTGGGAAAGCAAACTTAGCAAAGGCTGTTGACAGTCCATAAGCCAAACCAAGGAGAAATTTAGAACAGAAAAGTCAACCCTATGTTTCTAGTGTGTCTTATCATTATTATCTGAAATGATTATTTATATACAGGAGAGTTGTGGGAAGTGTGGCATGGACAATATGGCCTCAACACTTCCCAGGAGACTCTTAAAGCCCCCTGACTTTCCTGCCAAATTGATATTTTCCTAGCCAACCCCCCCCCCCCATTGCCATAGAAAGTATGATAGTGCAGATCCCTTGCCCCAAGTAATTCTCGTACCAAAAAAATAAAACAAAAACAAAGAACACCCCAAGCTCTGGTAATATTTGATAATGTAATGTCAACTTTAATAATGTCCCATAAGCATCAGTCCCCAAATATTTCAACTTCTGTTAACCAGAAGTGAAATCTCATAACTTCTTGTTGTACAAGGAGCAGTGGGGAGGGGGAACCTCTATCCCCTCTGCAGTTGCCCATGCCAATGCGCTTTTCTGTCAACCAGGGCCTTCAAAAATTTATTTAAAATATATCAGTGGAATTTTAGAGAACACTTGCAACCACTAACTTTTACATCTCAATCAGTAATCCACTATTCATCTACAGAGGGTTTGCTGTAAATTAGCTATCTCAGCAGGGCCCAAGCAGGGCCTCCTTCCCAGCATATACTTCCTTCCCAAACAAAAGGGCTGGCTGGGCAAGGCACAAGAGCCAGGTGAGATCATGTTCCCTCTGTTTTCTTTTCTGACATGCACATTTTCAATCCTTTTCTTCTCTCTCCACCACCTGAAACTCTTTCAAACGCTGATGTTGTAGGAAATATGCATGGTCAGTAATTTCATGGTGCTTTCCCAAATTTTTACATAGCAACACACACACACACACACCAGAAGCACCTAAAAGGTCAATATGATGGAGGTTTTTAAAATTATGAATGGTGTGAGTAGACAGTTAGTGGACATGACCTGCATGCTCTGTCTATAGTCTTACTGAGGACAGCTGACTAACCACAGTCAGAACGGACTGTTCAATTGCGCAGACTTTGGACTTACCAAAGAGGGTTCCTCTTATATTCAAGATGGAATGGTAAGAGATACATATGGCATGAGAAAGGGAGCTAGATGACAGGTAGGGCTACAGAGATAACAAAGAGCACATGATGGAATGCAGCAAAGAAAAGGATATGACACAGAATGGGTTAAAAATGCAAAAATATTTTTCTACTCCTAATGTAGCAGTGTGGCCCTCCTGAGTTAATAAATATATAGAAGCAGCCCTCAGAGTAATTCATGTTGTGCACCACTGAACTAATCTGACTGGCAGTAGTTCTTAAATATATCCAGCACAATTGATTTCTTCCCATGGCCTCTCATGAACTAGGCAACATGGCCAGGGGTTCAAACAAAAACAGGGGAAAAACACAACACCAGTAGACAAAAGCTACCTACAATATTTCCAACAGCATATTTTCTCCAGGGGGACATTTTGCTTCACAGATCTAAAAACCACATGTAATAATCCATCAAGAACCTTATTTTTCCAGTGTAATAATCCTAACATCTAAATGCATCAGCACTTTTCCATACTCTGAAATGAAAACAGTGGTTTTCATATGGAATGTTTTTCAAATCTGCATGTCATCTTTGTATTGGAGCTATACTAATCTTCTTCACCTCATTCCTATTTTAGTATATGTCCTTCAAAGCAGCAAAGAACAAAGCAGCTTTTAAAACATACATATCATTCTACGGGTCCTTTTTTGAGACAGACAGACAGACCGACAGATGTCAATAGATATTTATTTCATAGAAACATAAGAGTTGGAAGAGACCACAAGGGCCATCCAGTCCAAGGAGGTAATAAGATGGATCTCTTCCGGGAGGTTGTTCCATAGTTTAGGAGCCACTGAGGTAAAGGTTCTTTGGGAGGTTGAGACCAATCTGGTTGGATGTGCTTCCAGCAGATTTTCCCCAGAGGTTCTGAGAGCGCGGGGCAGATTATACAGGGAGAGGCGTTCCTTAACACCTTGTATTGCGGCCGGAAGCTAACAGGTAGCCAATGAAGATCTTTCAAAATAGATGTTATATGGTCAAATTTCGAAGAACCAGTGACCAATCTGGCTGCTGCATTTTGTACTAATTGAAGCTTCTGAACTTGGTACAAGGGTAGCCCCATGTAGAGCGCGCATATATATATATATATATATATATATATATATATATAATTAAATTTTAAAACACAGCCAACAGAGACAACAAACAATACAAAAAACATGTACATATACCATCCACATACATTACAATACATACACAAAATAACTTTCAATTAAAAAGACTTCTGAAGTCACCAAATCGCTGATTCATAAATCCTGTATCTTAACTGTATATCTTCTTTTACTTTGTTCGTACCATAATGCAGGGGTAGGCAACCTTTTGGAGCCAGGGGCGTGGCTGCATGATGGGGGCGGAGCTTCCACCCTCCAGGGCGGAGCCACCCTCTGGGGCGGAGCCACCCTCCAGGGCAGAGCCTCTACCAAAGCCCTGCAAGGAGGAGGAGGCATGTGCCCGCCCTCTCCTCCTCGGTGCCTTTCTGGACAAACACCCCCAACCTGCATTCCAAAACACACACAACAGCACAGTTGTGCATTTCACATGGCTTTACTTAACATGGCCTCTTGCATATTTCAGAGGCTTATTCCATAAACAAACCCCTTGGGTTTAATACTTAGCATGGTTTAACATGGCTATGCATATTGAACATGTCAAGGTGGTTTCACCGTTCTTGGACCAAGTGTACTTCTCAGAAATGTGTACTTGGTTAAGGGACTTTGGTTTTTCTTCACTGCACATGGGTTTGTAAAAATCACAGCAATTTACATTGGCCATGCCTCAGAGGCTTTCTGATATCAATATCGCCATTAAAGAACCAAAAACACACAGAAAAGGCACTTTGGAAAGTCACACTCTCTTGGCTTCAGAAACAGTGCGTGCATGCCTCTCAAGCTGACTCATATCATTATCATTGTCATCATCATCATCATTATCACCACCACACTATCATTGTCAAAGCAAGGGAGACTTGTTAGCATTAAAAGCACACAAAACACACTTTGCAAGGTCACACTCTCTCAGCTTCTGAAACAGTAGTTGCATGCTTCTCAAGCTGACATCATCATCATCATCATCATCACACTATCATTGTCAAAGCAAGGGAGACTTGTTAGCATTAAAAGCACACAAAACACACTTTGGAAGGTGACACTCTCTTGGCTTCAGAAACAGTGCCTCCATGCCTCTCAAGCTGGCTTATATCATCATTGTCATCATCATCATCATCATCACACTATCATTGTCAAGGCAGGGAGACTTGTTAGCAATTAAAAAGAATGCAAAATAAAACAAAAAAACCCATGTGGCCTCTGGCCACTCACCACCTTCTCTTCCTCTCTCCTCTTCCTCCTCCTGCTCTTCCTCCTCTTCCTCCTCCTGCTGCCCCATCTCCTCTTCCTCCTCCTGCTCTTCCTCCTCCTGCTGCCCCCATCTCCTCTTCCTCCTCTTCCTCCTGCTGCCGCCTCCTCCTCCTCTTCTTTCTTCTTCTCCTCCTCCTCCTCCATGTGCCGTGAGGCCTGGGGGCAGGACGGAGGAGACAGAGGAGGTTGGCAGCGCGGGGGCCGCCCGCGTGGAGCCGGGGATGACCCCGCGGAGCCCCACGGGGAGGCGGGAAAGGCTGCGCGGAGCCCCGCGGAGCCCCGCGGGGAGGCGGGGATGGCCCCGCGGAGCCCCGCGGAGCCCCGCGGGGAGGCGGGAAACGTTGCGCGGAGCCACGCAGAGCCCCGTGAGGAGGTGGGGATGGCCCCGCGGAGCCCCGCGGGGAGGCGGGAAAGGCTGCGCGGAGCCCCGCAGAGCCCCGCGGGGAGGCGGGAAAGGCTGCGCGGAGCCGCGCGGAGCCCCGCGGGGAGGTGGGGATGGCCACGCGGAACCGGCGGGGAGGCAGGGAAGGGCCGCACTGGTCTTCAGCCTTTGCCTCCTCCACCCCAGGCTGCGCGGCCCTCCTCTTCCTCCTCCGCCGCCATTTTGTTTTTCAAAATGGCGGTGAAAGGTCGCGCGAGACTTCAGCCGCCATTTTGAAAAATAAAATGGCGCCCGGAGCGGCGCGGAAACGGCGGCAATCGGCGGCAGGACTGCGCGGGGGCCAGCAGAAAGGCCTCCGCGGGCCGCATCCGGCCCGCAGGTTGCCGACCCCTGCCTTAATGCATACCCTTCCAACTATATATGATCTTTTTAATGTATTTGTAATATTTATATCACATTCCATAATATAACACAACCTTCTCTTTCAAAGTCTTTATAGCTATACATGTTCGATATGCTTTAGAAAATATTACAGAATATTGCAGCTTCATCCAAATTTTGTTCTATTTCTCAGTATATTTCCATGTGTTCTATACCTGAGTCTTTACCCCACTTTGCTTTTATGTAATCTATTATTTCTCTCCATTAATCCGTTTTAATGTCTTTTGCTTCTCTATTCAATTTTTTTGACAGGATATCTATTTCCAACATATCTAATAATTTGATAATCCATTCATCTATATGCACTTCCTTCTTGATTTTCCAGTATCTTGCATATACAGTGGTACCCCGGGATACGAATGCGCCGCCTTACGAAATTTCCGGGTTACGAAAAAAATCCATAGAAAAAAACTGTTCCGGGTTACGAAGGTTATTTCGGGTTACGAAAAATTTTTTGGTGCTTTTCGGCGCTTTTTCGCACGAAATTGCGGCTTTCGCTATTAGCGCCTATGGCTTTTTCGGCTTACGAAGGATTTCGGGTTACGAACGCGGCGGCGGAACGAATTAAATTCGTAACCCGGGGTACCACTGTACCAATCTGGCCGAGGCCAGCATGTAAAATATAATATTTCCATATTTTTCCTCTACTTTCAACTCTAACATATTTAAAAGTAAAACTTCTGGTTTAAATTTCAGTTCCACACCCAGTATTTCATTTATCTCATCGCATATGTTTCTCCAAAATTTTTGAGCAAACTCACATGACCACCCTCTTTATCACATTTCCAGCATGCATATTCTCCCGTGTCATATATCTTACTTATTTTGTCCGGCGATAAATGCCATCTATATATGATTTTAAAAAGTTTTCTCTAATATCCTGACTACTTGAGTATTTCATTCTCTTTTTCCAAGATTGTTCCCACTGCTCTAATAATAATGCATGCTCGCAATCTTTGGCCCAATTAATCATATTTTCTTTTATTGGATCTTCTTCTGTATATATTTCTAATAGTTTTTTATATATCCTCGATAAAAGAGCTGGTTTGTCTGACCATATAATTTCCTCTAATTCCGTTTTCCCATTCATAATGCCTATTGTTTTTTGGTCCTCTATAAACCTGGATTTCATCTGAAAATACAGAAACCAACCACAATTAAATCCTTTTGCTCTTATTTGTTCAAGTGTTTCTAATTCATGTCCATTTTTTGTTTTTTCCCAAGATATTTTTGTATATTAACCAATTTTCCTTCCTTTGAGCGTCTGTTCTAAAAAAAAAGCCTCATGTGTCGAGGCCCATACAGTATAGGGTTTCAAGAGGACAATTAAGACGGATCTCTTCCGACAAGCCTATCTACCCAATCATCTGTAACGACATCATTCACTCTGCTATCCAGGATCAGAACATTTTATCTTTAAAATAGTGACTGCATTGTTTTTAACTGTTTTAATGTTTGAAATTATATGTTTTATTCTTGGATTTTATTTTACTGTGGTTGTAATCCCGCCTGATCCACCTGGGAGAGGTGGGAAATACAAATTATATATTTTATATTATTATTATTCTTATTATATTTTACTACTACTACTACTAAGATCTTCAGGGGGAGGCTTTCTCTCAGTCCTGCCACCATCACAGGCTTACAAAATGGCCTTAACAAGTTAGAAAGCTGGGCCAAAAATGGAGGGGGGGGGATGAATTTCAGTAGGGAGAAATGTAGGGTATTACATTTGGACAGTAAAAATGAAATGCAGTGATACAGGATGAGTGACACCTGGTTTGACAGGTGCATGCAAAAGGGATCTATAACTAACTAAATTGTGGAAATGCTCTCTTACCCACAGCTGAAACCTGGGCATCCAGGTTCAGATCTAAGTTCAGGAGTACACCCAAGCTATAAACCTGAGATTTCAGGCAGAGTGTAACCCATCCAGCACAAGCTGAATCCCTATTTCCCAACAGCCTTCCAATTTACCCAGAGGAACTCTGTTTTGTCTGGATTAAGTTTTAATTGGTTTACCCTCATCCATTTCATTATTAACAGTAGACACTGATTTATTACAGAAACAGCTTCCTTGGAATCAGATTGAAAGGACAGATAAAGTAGTGTGTCATATGATGACACTGACCCCAAAACTCTCAATAACATCTCTCAGAGATTTCATGTAAATATTAAACAGAACGGGGGAGTGAACTGAGCCCTGAGGGACACCACAGATATTGGCCAAGGTCAAACCGGCCCCCCCCCCCCGCACCACTTTCTGAGTCTCTCTCTCTCTCTCTCGTAAAACAGTGTCCCTGAACCCCATCCCAGAGAGGCGACACAGAGGGGCACCATGGTTGATGATATCGGAAGCCACAGAGAAGTCAAGCAGAACCAACAGGGACACACTCCCCCTGTCTAGTTCCCTGTATATGTCATCTACCAAGGAGACCAAAGCCTTCTGTCCCATATCCATACCTGAAGCCATGTTGAAATGAATGTAGATAATCTATTTCATATAGAAACCCCTAAAGCTAGAAGGCCATCACATATTTCAGTACCTTACCCAAAAAAAGGGGATACTGGAGACTGTCCAATAGTTCTGCAGTAAAGTCCAAGGAGGTTTTTTTCAGTTCTCACCACAGCTTCTTTTAGACAAGATGGAAATCTTCTGTGTTGTACTGAGATATTTACTATTCCCCTTACCCAATCCACCAATCTTCTTAGGCTGCTTTCGACAGGCTGTCCAGTATGCACATGGTAGCTCTTACCTCTCCAAGGATCCTAACCATAGTAGCAGGTTGCACAAATTGAAATGTATCCAATAAAAATAAGACAAGTAGAGACCAAGGTTACATCCACTGGACCTGTATCAATTATGGAATTCAAGTCAGTGTGGATCCAAGTTATTTTATCTGCAAATTCTTGTGCTGATTCTTCACAACAGGCTGCCAAGTGGTTGACATACTGCTCTTAGAAGACAGAATGTAAAGGCCCCTGACAATTTGAGACTGCTCCACTGGATAACACTATGTGAATACAATGGTGGTAGTGTATTTCCAGCTGTAATGTAAATGTATGACAATTGCTACTTTTCTTGTGCAATTCTTAGAAGACATTGGCTTAGATCCTGAATATAGTTCCACAGTAGAAGGGAAGGCAGATAACTTTCACTGACTCATTCTCCCACTTGCATTGGTGGTATGTATGCTTCAGAAGGCTGGAGGACCCCCTGGAAGAGAGGGGCCAGGTTAGGATAAAATACTGCCTCTCTTCATTCCCCTTGTGGGATTATCCATTGCATTACAAGCCTTTAATTATTCGTCAGAGCACTTTTATTCATGGAAGACTCATTCTGTGTGACAAGAGTCATGAAAGGAACAGGACAGTGGGTGCCTCAGATCCTTTCAATATAACTCAGGCATTATTGAATTCCTGCTAAGAGAAAGTAAGTTGCAGAATGAGTTCAGCTAGTGTGAACAGTTTTTGGCCACTTTGATAAGATCTCATTATATGTACCTTTTGCAAACATTGATATTTCCCCCACTTTTAAGAATACAGGCTGTAGAACAGGCCACAATAAAGCATCTTATAGCAGTCTGCTGTAGATGCTCCAAGGAGGGGGTATAGCAATTAAGAATATACTTTCCCCTGACATCCTCACCCAGTGTCCATCAGTTAAAAATAATAATGCAACGCACATTGTCCTGATCAGGCTGGAAAATAGCTACTGCATTTGGGGAAAAACACTGTTTAAACTTACTAGATGGACTGAGAAAAATGGGGGGAAAATACTAGAAGTGCTTGGATATCATGGTTGGTAGATGGTGTGACAGATGTCTATGTCTATGCCCAGCAGGATCACATTAATTGACCAATTTACACCTGCCAGGGGGAAGCTAGCAATGTATTTAGCAGAGAAGTAAGAGCCACCCACTCCTGCATCATTTATGGATAGTAGATTTTACCCTTGGGCCTGAATTTCAAATGAGTGCCAATGTAGTGGTGCTCTCTGTCTCAGGAAGTCAGTATCATCCATCCGTGGTAGAAATGAATGCTGTTGCTATTATCGGGTTATTTAATTACTGTCATTACCAGATTGTGCAATCAAACCCAGCACTTTAAACAATAACATTAAATGTGTAAATATATACACATTTTCTTCAAGACAAAAAAACTGTATCTTATAATTACTAAATGCTTCACAACTTGTTATCTTTGGATCCTCTGTGTTGTTCCTGTCTTAGGAAAAAGACAGTATGGCAGCACACATAAAAAAAACACACAACCCTCATTCCTTAACTCATAATCTACAACTAAATGCTAAAGCACATTACTACATTTCTAAAATGAGCAAAGATATATTCAAATATCCACTGCACAGGTAATTATGAAAACACTTTTCTTAATTTTTCCATACAAAATATGCATTATCCTGGCTTTCCACTTCTCAAAGACTTTTAACCTTATTATGCCTCCATACACACACACATACACACACACAGGCAGTAAGAGACAACATCACATATATAAAGTATGTTTTTCCCAAAGTAATTGCCAACAGACCTGGAAAGAACTGAACGTAGCAGCATATATAATTAAAGAACAATCATATCCTCCAAAACAGTGTTTGATTAAGTCAATGTGCCACTTTTGTATATTTCCATGGCACAAAATATGGACCAAAAGAGGCGGTTTCTGGCCACTTTGGGGGCATGGCGTTTACATGATGCACACCTCCAAAGTAGCCAGAAGCCATTCTGATGCCGCAAAATGGAACTCAAAACTGCTGCAAAAAGGAATTGACAACCCAACTTCTGGACGGCGCAGCTTGGGACCGCAGGTGGTAACCTGCTTTTGGAGCTGGCCATGTAGTCATCATGGTCCCAGGTCAATCACGGCTGGAGGCCTCTCCTTCTTAGCCGTCCACTTTGAAATGGATCCACTTGCCCATCTGATCATATAAAGCTCTTAAAATACCAGGAAATGAAGCCTGGTCAGTGACCACTTCTTCACAATGGAGATGTAATAAAAACTTGATAACACTTGTAGCACATTTACATGCGTAGAAAATGACCTTTAACTAGCTAGGACTTTCAAATTTACTAATGGTGTTCCTATTTGAAACTGTCTGAGAGTGAATATTTATTTTAAAAATCATGAGACTCTACAATTTTCTTCTTTTAGTTTGCCGCTTTCATATCAAATATTTAATATCATTACACAACCATGGGGTATATCTATACATTTCATAATTCTAATAAAAATATAAGAAGTATTTATTTCATCGGCTAGAAGGTAAACATTTCTGTGCTATGAGGCATGTTCCTATAAAGCTGATCAACAAAAATGGCTCTAATATTTAATATGAATACAGGGATGTTCAGCCCTACCACTATGCTCAATTTAGCACTGCTAGTGTCAGCACAATTGACTGATATATAAACTTTAAAAAATGCCTCCAAGTTAAAGCAATGTATTTCAGCCTGAAGCATAGGTGTGCCCTCAATCTAGTAAATTAATCCTATTAGTTTCCATGTCACTTCAGCACAGCTAGGCTACATCAGTGACAATCAACTCCCTTGAGGGACAATAAGGAAAATGTGTTCCTTACCTGAAAACTGCAGTAATTAGGAGGTGATGGATGCCACAAGTAAAAGTGAATGATGTTTTTCAGGACCACTCTCATCTGTAACCATACTGGTTTCAGATAAAATAACCCCTTCTGACAGGATGTGTCAGAAACATCTACAGCCAATCAGTCACACTGCCATCTAACAAAAAAATAATGATGTCCTTGTCATAACATCTATAGATTAACTTATCAAAATCAGTTTCTGGAACACTTTATCAATTAAAAGACCTTGATTGATAATAGCACTAATGGGCAGCACACACTGTCACAAACAAATAAGCTATAAAATACACTACAAACAGTGGGTCATCCAGATACACAGCAATGGTATTTTCCATTTGGATTAATTTCCCAATTCAATGCCCATACTAGTCAGGCAGCAAAATAAAACTATGAGTGAAAAACAAAGATTTAAATTCCACACTCCCCATTTTAAGACTTTAAAGGCATGAGGGACAGAATATTTCACACTACAATTAACTCAGACCCTGCGATTTCAACTCTCCTAAGTCACTATATTCATGTGGATTCTGCATCCAAAATACTATGTTCCAATGAATAAAGGGGTCAGTTTCCATATCATTACCTGAAGAAACTGATTCCTCGGGATGGCTGTGGTTATAAAGAAAGATAATCTTAAAATTAACCACACCTCTCATTGAAATGCTCTCAATTAGTTTTAATGGAACTGGCTGAAAAAGGACATCTGTGATTTTAAAGGAAGAAAGAAATGAGAAAGACAAGTGAAAAGTACAAATGATCTTTCAGAATGGTCAATCTGGTTCCCTATTAAAGACCACAGTTACATTTTTAGGTAATTAAGAAGGACCTGAGAAGACCCTTTAGTCTAAATTCTTTAGTATTGCGTGTCAGTGAAACCTTTTCAAGAAACACATTTTCATTTAATTGTTGACATAGTTCACAAAAGAGTGACTGCCTTTGATAAGACAGAGCTTACTATATCCAGAAGCCTCATTATGAAACCTTCCAAGTGCTTTGAAATTTCAGGCTCAGTAAGATTCATTCCTGAGCTTTAAACACTGCCTATGCATATTAATATTTAACTACTGCATACAATGTACAGTATTGTGTTTCACTGCATCCATTACAAGCCATTCCTTCGGCAAGATGTTCCCTCTTGCAACTGATATACTGGACTGAAAGATTTATAGAGTTCCATTTAAAAAGAAGTCATATGTTTACTGCACTGTCCATTTTGAGTTATGCAGAAGAACAAATTACAGAAGATTCTAGCACTTAAGAGGCAATACATATAGATCTAGTAGGAATAATGCAATACAAAATGGCTGCACTGAGACAAGTCATGACATATATCTGCTCTAATAAATCCAGTCTTTCTATACTACTACAAAAATTTATTTTGTAATGCATTCAACAGTGATGAAGTTCACTGCCCCTCATTAGTAATTACAGGGCAGCTGACTGCATCACAAAGAAATTAGGCTATGGCAACATTGCTTTGTTTTGTTTTTTCCCTTAGTACAGTACTAAGCTATTGTCACCCTAAGGAGTTCTCTCCATTGTCCTGAGCTCCTAAGATCTGAAAAGAGGGTTATGAGGCAGTGGAGCCTAGGAATGCCTAAGAAAAGAGCCTAAAAATGCCTGTGAAGGGATGCCTACAGAAAGAATCTGAGAGGACAGTGAAAACAGGAGACCAGGCAAAGAGGACAGGTGTCCACAGCTTTGCTTGGCAGAAATGAGAAAGGGTGGAATTCACATTGATTTGAAAGACCTAGCAACATTTTTGCTTAAACATTATGTGCTGTGACAACAAATGTTAGCCCTCAGAGCACTTTTGTTGTTCGGCACTTTGTTCACTGCTCAATGTATAATTTTTTTAAAATAAATCTTCCTCAACTGACATTAAGTCAATACTGATGTAGTTCAAGAAAGGAGATTTTCATACTTTGAGCAAATTATATGAATTAATGTTTCCTTAGCATCTGAAATCTTTCTCCATTAGTAAGCAGGATTTTTTTTTTCCTACCGTAGAAGGCACAATAGTTTACAACTGCTCAGAAATCATGATTGCTGAGCAAGATCATTGTGACCACTTTTGCAATGTGAAGTAAAAAGTTCAAAAATGAAAAGAGAAATTACTGGGGCATATTTCAACAAATTACAGGTGGCACAAAAGGGCATAAGAATTTTTATTCTTTATTGATCATGTAACACCTACTAAAGTTTTGGGTTCATTAAAAAAAGAAAGCATAGTGCCTGTGCGTGTGAGAGAGAAGATAAAGAGTTCTTTGAAGCCAAATGTCTACCATGGTTTGAGCTACTAGCATGATAGGAAAGCTGTTCAAATATTATCTCTAGAGAAACAATGCATTAAATATTTCATCTGCCCAATCATGGTCCAGTAATCCAGACTGGATTACTAAAGCATGTTCTACATGGGAATGCTTTTTAAAAGCATTTGGAAATTTAAACAAGTACAAAAGCCATGTTGCAAAATTACCCCTGAACCTTGCTGTTCAGCATATATCTTACTCTAATTATCTTTCATTTACACTGGTTCTCACTTTAATTCCAGGAACAATGCAAAGTGCTTGTTCTTATTTACAAATCACTGAACAGTTTGGAACCAGAATCTAAAGGACTGCTTCCTCCCCAGTTGCAGCTGGTGCTTAATAAAACTGGCAAAGCAAAGGGCAGGGTCACTACAGCAAAGCCAAGTACACCTACTTTGCCATTCACACTCCTAATTTGTAAACACTGTAAGGACATTTAAACAATCTATTATGAGTTTTTGTAAACAAGTTTATTCTAAACTGAAGCTACACTGAACACTGTATCAAACAGGAATAAGGTTTGCAGTGAGAACACACAAATACAAATGATCTGCAGCACACAAGGCCAATATAATACTTGACCAAAGTACTTTGGATACATATAAGAATGAGGGAGGCCAATCTGAGCACAATAACATGGGCAGGTGGGTGCAGGGAGGATGCTTGAAGTAAAATCAAGCATATATAACTTTGAGCTGCAAGAAAGTGACCACAATAAGTATTTATACGTCCTCTCCCCATCCCCCATTTCACAAACAAACATACAGATCCAGAAAATTGGTTTGTCAAGTGAAAATCAGTTTAGAACCTTTTACCTTGGTAAACACAGTTTAATGTGCAGGTGATTTTTTTAAAACATGCAGAAGAGCTGTGAATCGCAGTGCGTACTTACCTTCGATGTGAAATAGCACAAATTTACAGTTTTATCCACATTTAGGAGAAACCTATGCTTGCTTCACAAAGGAAAGCCTGACAGAGTGAAACAGAATTCACTGCCTACTGTTTTTACTTGTTTTTATTCCATAGTTTGAGCCTTGGACCTTAAGCATATGAAATCATGCACTCTGCATGATTATTACACTCTGCCATTGAGTATTACACTCTCTTTCTTATTTTTCTTTTTCTAGTTTATAACATAAAGACAGAAGGGAACGAGTGATTCATGAGCCTCATACAGCCCACCAACGTTTGTAGCCCAAAGATCCCGCCCCTAATCTTTAAAATTATTTCAGGCAAAAAGCCTGTCAGTGTCTCCAAATGCTCAGAAATATTGCAGCAATAAAATTTTACACCCACCAAAACCCAATTTTCCAGCCCCCCCCAAAATAAATTCAGAAAGAAACATAAATTACAGGTAGAGTCCTGTTCATTTCTAAGGCTGATTTTCAGCCAATTTGGAGACAAAAATCAGGAGGTGGTGCCCAACATAAGGGTGCGGGGGTGAAAAGTAATTCCTGGCACACAGTAGTTCCCCAGCCCTACATTTAGATTTGATCACATGGCTCACCAGCAAATAATTATTATGCACATTTCATGCAATTATTTTCTAGCAAGGCAGTCATAATGCTCACTTTGATTTAGAGTAGAATCCTGTTCAAAATTCCTGGAATGGTTTCTTAGATATGTTAGAACTTAAGACAAGTTTCCTGAATTACTTTTATTTAAATACTTGCTTCTCTCCTTAGTTAGAAGTTCTTTACATTTTTGCTAGATTTAATGTTATTCCCTGGTAATTTCACAATTGTTCAAGTGTAGCACAACAAATTCAGTTCTATAGAAGAACATTAGGGTTCCATATTGTTGCCACAGACCATATCATAATGCTAATTTGCCTTCTGAAAGCCCACAGCTTGATGCCACCTTCTGCATAAAGAATCCCATCATTTCTTACAATATATCTGAAAGTAAAACTTGTGTGCCTTTCTCACTGCCATCTCTTCACTTATTCCCAGTTCATTACAATTACAAACACAATACTTCTACAGAGCCATGAGTCATTTTAGTAGGCATTGTTCACTAAACAAAACCAACCCAATTATAGTTGAGTGCCTAACCCAAAGGAGGCCTCAGCACCCAAACCCCTAATGCACCAGCCTTAGATACACTGAATATTCAATGAATCCTTAAACTGGCTGAGACACACACTGTGGAGCAACTATTTAAACCCACTGCCTCAAAGAAGCTGGCTATCAAAATTAAATTGACAATTATGGTTATTCTAAAGTCAACTTTATTATACAAGCTTCAGGAACAGAAATTAATTTAATATTTGACATTCACAAAACAAAACCTATCAAAGCATATATTGGTGGAAGAAAGGAAAAAAAGAATCAGAAAGCTTCAATTATTATTCAATCTGTCAAATATGTTTAAATTTGCACAGTTTCAAGTTACCTGTTTATACCGGTGAAATGAGAAATTTAGATCTTTTAAAAGTCAAGAAAACTACAGAAGTACATTCAGATCAAGCTGGTGCAAGCAGGCTGAACTGCATCATTCCGCATCTTTCAAACGTATACACAGTACTACAGGCCTACTGCAATCTATCACATTAAATTACCTGAGAAATTAATTACAAATGGAGTTTCCCTTATCCAGAATTCTGAAATCTGAAATATTCCAAAATCCAAAACATTTTCATGGATGGTTGAGATAGTGACACCTTTGCTTTTTGATGGTTCAATGTACACAAACTTTTTTCATGCCCCAAATTATTAAAATATTGTATAAAATTACCTTCAGGTTATAAGTATAAAGTATATATGAGGCATAAATGGTTCTGTGTTTAGTATTGGGTCACTGTGGTGAGAAGCAAGGATGAGCTAGCTGACTTAGTCCCTAGAGAACAGGGGCAAACAGAAGCTGCCACACTCAGCAGAAAAAGGAAAGTTATTGGAAGAATTTTACTCCACTCCATCACCCGACTTCTGCTTCCTTTCTGCAAAAGCAGATCAAGAAGATCTCAACAGGTAGAATTAGAGGTCCAGTGATAACAAGGGAAAAACAAAAATGTTAAGTCCTTCAGTAGTCACAACAACATACTTCCAATGTTAAATCTACATAAGAGCAATTGTTGTTGTCATTGTTGTGTGCCTTCAAGTAATTTCCAACTTATGGCAACCTAAGGGGAACCTATCATGTGGTGTTCTTTACACAATTTACAGTTGCCCCTCCTTATACACAGATTTTTTATACACGGATTCAAGCATCCACAGCTTGAAAATATTCTTTAAAAGTATAAATTTCAAGTATCAAACCTTGATTTTTCCATTTTATATAAGGGACACCATTTTGCTATGCCACTGTATTTAATGGAACTTGACTATAGAGGATTTTGTTATTCACGGAGGTTCCTGGAACCAAACTCCAGCGGATAACAAGGGTCCACTGTATTCAGAGAAGTTTGCCATTGCTGTACTCTGAGACTGAGAGGGCCCAAAGTCACTGACTGGGTTTTATGGCTGAGCAGGGAATCAAACCCTGTTCTCATTTCTGATAGTCCAAAGCTCAAGACACTAAATCATGCTGGCTCACCCATAAGAGCAATGCTCTCTTGTTATTTTTTTTTTTAAATCCAATTCAGAAAGCAATTCAGAGGCAAAAATTTCCGAAACAGTCTGAATTTATCTAATCTAGGTTGTACTTTATCTCCAGGGTCTTCTTTGTAAATCCCTCCTTTCTGACATCGCTAGCCTGACAAGTCTGAAAAGCAACTTTGAGATAACGCCCCCATTTGTTTTCTCGCTCTTTATCTGCATCACAGGAAGAAGGCCTGTTTATAATAAAAGCATTTTCCCTCATCCAAATCAAACTGATTTTATTGAAGAAATGGTTTTAAAGAAAAGGCCCTACAGATAAACTATGACCCAGATCAGTAAGCTCCTTTTTAACTAAGCTGAAAGAGAGTCACTTTACAAGATGATGATGCATGCCACTCAACCTGGAACCCACCCAAACATACATACTCAGAAATACTCCGTAGGCAAGGGGCTACCTGCTATATGGGCTATTTAAAACCAAACATCTTTTCTAAAAGAAATAACTAAAGCCTACATTCTAATGTTTTTCCAGGTCATCCAGAAATATTTTTTAAAAGTCTTTAGAGTTCTGTGATACAACTTGGAGAACTTCAGTTAACTCACAAAACCTTTTATTAACACGCACAAATAATCCACAGATTAAAAGAATACAGTAATAACTCAGGGCGCTGCCGCCCCATTTGCTGAGTATGTGTTGTACATATTTCCCTGCTCAAGGGCATTGTCTGGGCCCCGTAACAATCACTGTGTGATATCAGCAGAGGCCTCATGACTACAGTTACTTAACCACTATCAGATAATGAGTTAGGAAATTATTACTCTTGTCAGAGAGATGTCAAGACCTTCAAATCTTTCTTCAGCTTTACTAAGCTTCTTGTCCTTGGTTCCACAGTACAACAAACTGGCAGGGATCCCTCTTTTCGTATAGACTTGATTTTTTTTAAAAAGTCAACATGTTCAAGAAGAAAGTCCAATTAGGCATGTATCTGAAGCTACTATGTAAGATGATGATGGATGTACTGCCCTGCTCCAGGTAGATTTAGCCTGTATTTCCATCACAGCACTGACAACCATTTACTGTGAGGGTAAAATTCAGAGACATAGGCCCATTACAGACGGGCCTTAAAGTGCGTGCTCTGCGCATGCTAGGGTTAGAAAGGGGCGTCCTTTCCGGATGCCCCCAACCCTAGCACGCGCGGAACGCGCACAAAATGGCAGCAGCCGTTCCACACAGCCGCCGCCATTAGGACGTCACGACCGTGCCGACTCTATACGGGGCGATGCGGATGTGACGTTGTCACGCCGCGCCAGGGCGAATACTGTGCCCCTTCCCCATACGCAAAAGGAGCTCTGAAACGGAGCTTCTTTTGCCGTTTGCGTCGCTGGCCGCAGCCTTCAGATGGCTGCACCCAGCCGCCGCAGGGGGTCCTTGGGGCTTGAAGCCCCAAAGACACCCCTTTCGAGGCTGCGGGGAAGGGGCCCTTTGCCACTTCCCCGCAGCCTGGAAAGCGGCGGATCGGGGCCTCAGCGGCTGCCACTCTGACCACTGAGGCCCCGATCTGGCTGGGAAAGGGGCGGGTGCAGGCCGCCGCTTTTCGGCAGTCTGTAAACCGCCATAGTTAACCTGGAATATCACTATGCAAAGAGATCTAAGGTACCTTTGAGAAATGCAAAGTATGCAAAGTATGCAAATGCAAACTATGCAAAGGAAGTTATAGCATATGCTCTCACAGACTTCGTCTGCTTCCTCAGAAGCATGGTGTGAACTGCTGTCCAGGAAAAGAGAAACAGCAAAATTACAATATAGCTACCAACTCCAATCCATCAACAATGAGTTGAACACAGACAATGGCTTCCTGGTGCGCTGCACATATTATAACAATGCTTAGCACCCCAGCCTCAAGAGGCTTAGCCAGTATACTATGTCTCCTTTCTGGTCCCCAGCAACACACACCACATTCCAAAACTTCCTCCACCATCTACCTACTCTGGCCTTAAATAACATGTTTCCTCCTGCCTTTTTCCCTCAATGCCCATAGTTAAAACTGAACTTGTCACCTCATCATCATATGTTTTGCATTTCTATGGCTATGAGTATCAAGGTCCTTCTCCGGCAACAGTTCACTCCTAGATCAAATCTAAGAAAACCTATGCTAGAACTTCTTTCAGACAATTGATCTGAAAGGTGCTGCAAGATTTCTTTATATATTAACCATTTACTGTGTTTATCTTGTTCAGACATTCTCTCTCCCTTCCTCTGCGAATTTCCTGTAAATATCCTAGACTTTGAACATCTCCCACATGGCCAGAAGGAGGAGGAGCCAGCCTGCAAATGATGCTTTCCCCATTCCATCTTAATTAAGGGAAAAAACAATAGAATGCAGGCATCTTACTAACATCTCTAATTTTTCTCCTGTTTGGTTTGTAACATCTTACCTGACGAAGAAGCCAGTGGAGCTTCAAAAGCTTGCAACAAGTATATTGTACATTGCAGCTGGCCAATAAAGGTATCACTGTTTGGTGGATTTTGTTTGAATTTGCTACATGGCCAACACAGCTATCCTTGCATATTTCCTCTGTATGTGGGGATGGGGGAATAGGAGGACAAGTGTCCAACATCTAATTTTGCTGAACAAACATCAAGTTACTTGAACTTAACTTTGATCCAGCTATTAAAAAGACTGCCAGACCTCACTGCCAATCAGTTCCCCTTTGTGTAATTTCTTCTGTGAAGCATAAAGTCTTGAACACCTGCTCCCCTATTTGTTGCCCCTTCTTTAGGCGAAACTTCTTTGACCGCATTTGACTACATCACCTTGGCCCAGGGCTCTCCTCTGCTTTGTTTTTCACAGTTGTCTTCTGAAAAACCATCTGCTCCTGGCAGAGTCTATCCTATGATTCCCAGCCCCTGAATGCTTTTTGTTTTCAAGTTTTGCTGCCAATGATACTGGATTCCATTTTCTTTCATAAGCCTCAATGTCTCTGAAGACACTTGCTATGTAAAAATGTATTTTAGGATTTTCACCATTTAAAAAAAAATGGATTCAATTTAAGGAGGTCCTGTATTTTATTATCATTAACCTGTACACTGTATGCCTTCTTTGACAGCTAGTGACAGACTAACTTATTTGATTTATATCAATAGCATTATACAGTCGGCCCTTCTTATACACGGATTCAAGCGTACATGGTTTGAAAATGTTCAAAAATAGTATAAATTTCAAATATCAAACCTTGATTTTCTCTTTTTTATAAGGGACACCATTTTGCTATGTCATTATATTTAATGGGACTTGAGCATACACGGATTTTGTTATACACGGGGGATCTTGGAGCCAAACCCCAGCATATAACAAGGGTCCACTGTAATCAAAAACCATAATTCTCACCTATAATAAGTTTGTCATTGAGTGCCTTCATGCTGTTTCCTATTTATAGTGCCCCTAAGTCGAACCTATTATGGACTTTTCTTGGCAAGATTAGGTTAGAGGGGGACTGCCAGTGCATTCCCCTAAAGCTGAGAGTGTGGCTTGCTCAAGGTCACCCAGTGTATTTCCATGCCCTAATGGGGATTTGAAACCTGGCCTCCCAAAGTCATAGTTGAACACTCATACCACAAGTATCACAATGTAAATACACACACACACACACACACACACACACACACACACACACATTGTTTAATGCATTAACTTTACCAAATTAAAATCATGACATGGAATATTCTCATTTTAGTGTTCTCAAATGTAATACCATTCTATATTTTAACAGCGGCTGTAACTATACAAAAGTAATATTAAATAAAAACAAGAAAGGAAATCTCTGGATGATGGCATTAAAAACAGATTTTTAAAGCCCTAATACAGAGCATGACCCTACCATATGAAGAACTGAGTTGTATAAGGAATTCTGCAATGGTAGTTTTGAAAATCAGTTGTTCAAAAGCTCTCAGCAGCATCTGAGAGAAAATGCTAATACAACATAATTTATATCCCATTAAACAAAACACATTTCACAGAGCACATCAGTGGTCTACACCAATGCAGGAACTCTCTGGAGCTGCAGAAAACAAGCTTTCTCCATCTTCAATATGACATCCCTGCAATACTTAAACAGGGCTATTATATCACCTCTTAACTGTCTCTTCTCCAGGCTGAACATACCCAACTCCCTATGTCTCTCCTCATAGGGCATGCTTTCCAGACCATTCATCATTTTCATTGCCCTCCTCTGGACTCGCTCCAGCTTGTCAACATCCTTTTTGAATTGTGGTGCCCAGAACTGGACACAGTATTCCAAGTGAGGCCTGACCAAAGCAGAATAGCGTGGCACTATTACTTCCCTTGATCTAGACACTTTGGCGGGATACAGACCGCCAAAATGTAGCATGGAGGAGGCGATTCTAGGGTTAGGGAGCGCGCACCATTCACATGCTCCCTAACCCTAGGACGTACTCAGTATGTCAAAATGGCGGCACCCTGTCTACATGGGTGCCACCATTTTGACGTGACAGATGCGCCGCGTCCAAACGGTGCGGCACAGGCGTGACATCCTGGCATTGCTGTTTACCCTTTAAAGATTCAGTAGAAGTGGACTGTGTGGATCCACAAGGGAGTCAGTGAGGCCCAGCTCTTTTTCAGTGGAGTTTGCTGTAGGACGTATTTGCTTTACAAAGCCTTGATATTATAATGGAATGGATATAGGCCAATAAACTAAAGCTTAATACCAGTAAGATGGAGGCTCTGAGGCCTCATGGTTCCTAAGTCAAGGGACCTGTCCTGGATTTGTTAACTTCCTCTGAAGCTACAGACCTGATCTCTATCTGTTAGTAGAGGCCCTAGTCAGGATTCCACAGTGCTTTGGGACAGGTTTCATGGTTTCACTAACCTGGCAACTATGGTCTTTCTTGGTCTGGCATAACCTGATTACAATAATTAATGCACTAGCTTCCCAATCCGACTGCTACAATGTGCTTTATATGGGCCTGCTCTTGAAAATGACTCACATGCTGCAGTTAGTGCAATGTGTTGCTTCTAGACTGTTGATGATAGTGCCCCACAGAAATCATATTACACAAGTTTTAAAGAACTGCATTGGCTGCCTAAACACTTCCAGTCTCAATTCAAAGTGCTCTGTTTAAAGCCCTAAACAGCCTAGAACGAACCTTTCATATATGCGGCTGCTCAAGGATCTGACACTCAGTGTCCTACCAGTAGGGGCACTACACAGTGTAAGAATGTGGAAGAGGGACGCTATCTTGGCTTGCCCTTGGCATGCCCATTTGGCACTGATCAAGATTTATACCAGTGCCAAGCAAAACATGACTTTTAATTGAAGCTTTTGTGGCATAGTGATTTTGCCCAAATCTATGATTTGAAATTCTTTTGATTTGTTTTAGATTATTACCTTGTTTAATTTGCTTTCAAGCAGTTAAAATTATTACTGTACTTTCAATTGTAAAATTGTTTTCAGCTTACATCATTGTATCACACCCTTAGATCCTTGTTATAGGGATGTGTGTGTGTGTGTTTTCCTCTGTCAATTAAACACTTCATGAAACATATTAGATACTACCAATATATGCAATCTCTGTTTGTTTGGCATTTTCCTCTTGTAGCTGTATTGGATTCACCACTTTTTTGTTTCAAAATTTGAACTCAATAAAAGTCTACAACAAAATACAGTATACCTTTAAAAAAGATAATTAAACCATTGGTAGCTTTAAAATTAATCTTTAGCCTCTTATGGAATTAAGTCACAGACATTTGGGTGTCTTTCAGAGTATCCCACCCCCACCCCACCCCAGTTATGGCATCTTCAAAGATACTTGCCCAAACTTTAATATCACCAATAATACTCTCCAATACATTACATATAAACCAGAATTCTGTTTTTTTAAAAACCACATTTTTTTGGTTTGGATTTTTTTGTTTGGTTTGGATTTTGTTTTTGTTTTTAAAACAAGCTACCGTAGTAAAATAATTGGGAAATCTGCATTTTATTGCTCCCTTGAAACTTTAAAAAGGAGCGATTCTTCACTCATACTAAAACAAAAAGGAAAGAAAATAATACTCTAAAGTTCATTTGCATGTGTGGTATCTCCCTACATATTCCAACTGGGCGGCTCTTCTGAGAAGCCTTTCAATGTCTAGTCTGAGAAACAGCTCTCTGATCTTACACAAATAAATTCACAGTATACTCAAGCTACTGTGAGATTCCCAGAAGCCTGTTTGCTGTAAGGATATCCACAATTTGAGAAACGCCATGCAAGCAGTTAAGAGGTAGTCCTTGAAAATGGAACTGAGGTAACTCAAACCTCCTAGAACTATTTTAAAGGTATTTCATAACAAATATGCACACTGAGATAAGAGGCCTATATATTTAGAGCTCTATAACCATAGGTAGTAAGTACCACAGCCTAGTTATCCAACCTCTCTGTGAGAGTAAGTCATGTTCACATATGTGTACCTGAAAAACTCTTAAGTGTGGAGCTCCCCATTGTCATCAAACCTTCAAGTAGTTTATCACAGAACTGGTCACTGATACTGTAAAGAAACTTTTTATTTATTTGTTTGTTTGTTTGTTTGTTTATGGTATTTATACCCCGTCTTTCAGCCCTAAAGGCTATCGGAGCGGCTTACAATGATTATTTTTAATTAGACGGTTCCCTGCCCTCAGGCTTACAATCTAAAAGACACGACACAAAAGGAAAAGGGAATGGTGGCGGGAAAGGGGATGAGGTCCCGTGATTCTTCTCTCCCTCTGAGGCCTGGACCAAGGCAGATGGACTAGAGGGAGGGCTCTTCTTCTTCAGGCTAGCCCTGATGGAGCTGGGCCTGCCTGATCAACTCCCTCACAGGCCAGAGGATGACAGTTATGGAGGGAGGAGTCTCTTCCTTCAGGCTAGTCCTGATGGAGTTGGGGATGACAGTTAACTTTGGGTTAGCTTAGGCCTGTTACAGACAGCCAAAATAAAGCTGCTTCGAGTCACAGTGGAGGTATGGTGTTTCAATGATGCATGCGTCCTAAGAGTCCAGGAGTTGCACCAAAGCCACACTCCAGCCCTAAGGACTGGAGCGTGGCTTTGGTGTGGCTTCTGGACTCTTAGGACGCATGTATCATTGAAACACCATACCTCCACTGTCACTGTGACTCGAAACGCAGCTTTATTTTGGGGCTGTCTGTAACATGCCATAGGATCCTTCGAA
>NC_056525.1:71874013-71881353 GCF_019175285.1 Sceloporus undulatus | reverse complement strand
TTTTTTTCGTAACCCGGAAATTTCGTAAGGCGGCGCATTCGTATCCCGGGGTACCACTGTATAGGAATCTCCATCTGTTCTTGAGGCAGCTAATGTTTTGTCTGGAGGCCTTCTACTATAACTGAAGAGTTTTAGTGAAGGGTTTTATTTGTTTTATTTTTGTTATTGTATGCAGCTGCAGGACGTTGTCAGTGATGAGTCTTTTGAATCAAGTGACAAGACATTTAAGTTCATGTTAATTATACTGTTCCTTGCTAAATAAAGTAAACAGCTCCATGGTGAAACAGACAGGGCAAGGACAGGACAGGACAGGAGCATCTGGTTTTGCCTGGTCTGCCTCTTGTGGGCACCTGGATCTGGGACTCCATGTTTCTTGACTAAAGTTGATATTACTGCCATCACAGCTGTTGCCAGGGCTGCAGTGATCTCTCCCTCCCACATGCCCTGGAGATGCAGGAATTCTTATTTTTAGAAAGCCAGTAGTCCCATCCCTTTCTCCAACTGGCCTTATCTCTTTGCCAGTGGCTACAACTAGCTTCTTATACCTTGTTAGCTGAGAAATGCTGATGTGGAGGAGGCTATTCATCATCAGCAACTGGATCATGGCATTTACGAGGCATTTGCCTGTGCATATCAAGTAGGTGCTTTTGTTGGAATGGGGCTGAAGCAGTGTCACTTTTATTCATTTTTCTTAGCAAAGGTCTAGTCTAACCATTTCCCTTTCAATTAATCTTTCATTTTAAGACACGTTTTTGTTGGGGGGGGGGGTTGTTAGCATTTTCAGAATAGAATTTAAATTAAAATCTGATTTCAACAAACCTGTTTTTAAAAATAAAATAAGTTTTTTAACCCTTCCTACCCAGACAATCACTTAAGGAGGTGCACCTGAAAGACACAGGAAGCTCAGCACTTATTGTTGTTAACCATGCCAACAAAGCAAGGAAGATCAGTACCCTGTCTAAGTTGAAGCAATTTCTCCAAGACCACAAAGACTGCAATCTAAAATTCATTGAGGTTAAACCCATTATCATTTTCAAATGGCTATGTGAACATGCATGAAATAGAAAACTCCATCTCACTATGAAATAAAATGGTTTCTCCTCTTTGAGTTTGTCCAAACACAAGCCACAGGGAGCAGTTGAAATGAAAGTACTATGAAGATTACATTAGACAAGTCTGATATACTGTAAAACACTTGCCCACAAAACATTGAGATAGAACAACCTTTAACACCCACTTTCATTTCAAACACAGCATTATCTATGTGCATGGTTTGGCTCTTACTAGGACAAGATTGCACAATAAATAGCATGGCTCACTGTAAAGGTAAATCATGCTAAAAATGTTTGGGACTCAGGCTGCATCCATACTGCAGAAATAACCCAGTATGACATGACTTTAACTGCCATGGCTCAATGTTATGGAATTCTGGGAATTGTTGGGGCCCTGACAGAGCATTCTGACAGAAGGCTAAATCTCACAAAACTAGAATTCCCAGAATTCACTACCACTGAGCCATGGCAGTTAAGGTGGTGTCAAACTGAATTATGTCTGCAGTGCAGATGTAGCCTTAGTGACCAAAATATACCATACTCACAATAATTCAAAGTTCACGAATTGCACAGTGCTAATGTGTTAAAATGTCTCACTCCCAGGATCTTGAATACAACGTAAGTTTGGCTTTGTGAAGGATATTATGACAGGAGAACAACATATGATGGCAGCTGGAGAAATGCTGAGCAATTCTAGCCCTGAAAAATCTGCATCATAAATATGCACATAGAGACTGATTTGTTTTCTTACCAGTAACACATTGTTATTCACAAATATTAATTAGTTTTTAAATACCACCTGTTACTGAGTACTCCCATCTCCAACATATTAAAATGCCACAAGATTTTTTTCCCCTTCCACAGCTTTTAACCACCATGTTGCTTGGAAATTTAATGATGTATCCAGACGCACAGCTTCCACTACTCAGATCACAAGAGGTAGGAAATAATTATTACTTCATGTCATTCATCCACTAAAGGATTGGTACACTCCAAACGGCAACTGGCTCTTTCCTCGGAAGACAAGACTATCTCTGACGTCAAAGAAAAACAGGGTTGAGGCTAAGAACCAGAAACTCCCAGAACATTGAAGAACCTACTAACAGCCTTTGCTTTTCAAGGTTTAAGGAATGCCCAAGAAGCAAACAGAAGGGCCACAAGTCAAACAGGTGCAGGAGTCCATATCTGGGTTGCAAAGTCATAACGTTTGGCAGGGTAGGGAATCTCCAACCGACCTCCAACTCCATCAGTTTGGACTCTAGTCTCCTTCCAGGCCACATATTCTCACCATGCCCCCAAATGTTAACTCAGAAGGATTTTTAAACTCTGAAAGAGGAGTCCAGAAGAAGAGCATACATGGAAATGTAAAAACTACTGTGCTCCAGTTTAACAATGTATTAATGTACTTTTACAAGTGAAAAATTCTGTCTGATATCTCGGAGTTAAGTTTCTAATGATGACCTGAATAACTGTTGTTAGTCCTGTTAAGACTAGATCCACTGACTCAATGGGAATTACATATGTGTTGACTCACCATTCAAAATGTCTTTGAATGGGACTAACAGAATGACTGTGGGACAAGACACAACACTTAACAATGGGAAAAGACACAACACTTAAAGATACATGTCACTATTGTTTAAAAATGTAATGCTAGCTTAATAGTTATTGAAAAATTATTTTTGGCAGTTACTGCAATACTGACATCATGGGCTTGGTAACCACTTAACACCATTAGTTACATTCCACACAAGGATGCATTGAAAGTATTGGGGGGAAATCTGTGTTTTTAGAGCTCCTGGACCATCATGGTGAAAAAATGTGAGAGGGACATTAAAATTGCTCTGAATGATCACCTAAGCACAATACAGCTATCTCAGGGGACCTGTTTTGGAACCAACAACAGTACAAAATATTCAAAAATATTAATAACTGGCATTCATGGCAAATTACTGTCTGTATTTTCTAGAATAGCATCTGAAATATGAACAACCACAAATCCTCATCAAAAATGGGGGGGGGGGGGGGGGGGGGTTGGGGAGACAGACATTTTAGCACAGCAAAATCTGACCATTCCATTGCTGACTGTGCTCTCTGTGTTCTATGCCTCTAATTACAAGGGCAATTGGATTTTTAAAAACTACCTTAATTTTCTTTAATCAAGTATATTTAGTACTTAAGAAAACACAGAAAACAGCTTTATAATGGATTGGTCCTTCTAGCCCACTATTACAAAATCTGACTGGCAGAGGCTGTCCAATGTTTCCAGCAGAATTCTTTCTAAGCCTTATCAGGAGATGATGGCATAATATTCTCTGGTGGTCTCCCATGCCAGCATTAGTTGGTTTTTAATATGTAGTTTTTAATCTTATACAGTTTAATCTTGTTTTAAAGGGGGGCATTATATATATATATGGATGTATTTTAACCTGGCAAAAAGCAGAATAGAAATATTTTTAATTTATTATTATTTATTTTATTTATTTATTATTATTATTAAGTCTGGTCTTGCTTAGCTCTTGAGAGCAGTCAAAATCAGATATATTCAGGGTAGTATGGTGTTGTATTAAACAGGAAAATATGGTTAAGACTTAAAATATGTAACTGAATTCAATAATTATAATTGAGGGAACATTCCATGCTTGCAAATGTGCTAGGAATCATCTGCATTTATATTTGCTATTGAGAGTTGATTCTTTGCATAAGTGTGTTTTATAGTGACCTTGGGCATTGGAGCCTGTTTATTTACTTTCTTGTTTATTTACCAAGAGCTAATAATTAAATTGTACTTCAGGGTATGCAGCAGAATTACCAAACCATCCTGCAGAACTGCCCTACCCTTCATTGAAGCATCTGGGGAAGGACATAGACAAAAAGGATGGATAACCTATTATCTCAGTCACACTGTATTTCCTTTATTATTAGAATTAAAGAACAGGAAATGTACAAAGTTAATATAGACAAATGTATTTTTCATCCTCCTAGTATTTTAATTAAACCCTTTTGTCGCGTTTGCTAAGCAAGTTCAAAGTGTTGCAATGCAGCAGCAAAGGGAACACAGAAGCCTTGTTATGCTTGAGGAAAGAAATGTTTTCAACTTTCCTCAAATCAACTGCTGTAATTACTATAGGAATAAATCAAATTTACAACAGGCAAACACAGGGCATAATCATTTTTGTGCAGCAGTAAATGAGTTTATTTTTGTTGCAATGCGATAAAAGTTTAGTGTTTTCTGCATATCAGACAGAAATTTCAGATAATATTCTTTGCATTTTTTATTAATGGTATGAGAAATTTATTATTAAGATATTCAAGTCATTGCAATATGTCTTGTTAATGGATAAGCTTCAACAAGACCTAAAAGTACTTTCCAGAACCGCTAACATAATAATACAAACAGACACAAAACACTGCCATAAACACTATACAATATCCTATTCTTTCAGAAATATCAATAGCTGAAATTCAACAGCAGGGTAATTTATTTCGCTTTCTATTCTTTTAGAATACAGCTACACTGAAGACAAAAGTGATCCTAATTTTCATTATTTCCATTTTTCCCCCTGTTCAATTTAACAGAATGTGTAGGAAATGTTGCTTTTTAACATGCCTCAGACTACAGATGTTTTTTAAAAGCACATTCAACCTATGTCCTCCCCTCCTCTTTTTCCACTAAGCCTTTCCAGAAGATGAACAATTTCTGATTTCCAAGCAATTCATCATTTGCCTGCCTCTCTCCACAATAATGAAGTGTGAGATGGCAGGCTTAGGAAATTATTATATAGCTTGAATAGTTTGCATTCATACAACTGATTATGGTTTTGCAGAACCTAAACATAATGTTGTCAAAATGTGATCACTTTTGTATACAAATGGTAAAGCTCACTGCAGAGGAGCTGTAAAAACTGGGAGGGGTGAAGCATTCCTTTAGTGAAGCTGCATTGTAAGCATTACAAGCATTTATATCTGGTTAGAAGGCCAATTTTGCCTGTAATCTTGTGCAGATGTGTGCCTAAAACAAATCCTACAAGCCTTACCTTGAAAAGGGTGGGTTATTTTTATTTTTTTATTTGTCCTAAGGGTCAACATAGTCATGTCCACAACTTTATACTTAAGGCTTATAATTTATGACTGCTAATTCGGAGGGTGATCACAACAGCATTACTCTTTAGAGCTGAGGTGGGCAACACAAGTCTCTCACGTAGTTACCAAGGTGCCACTGTCAGAACCACATAGCCAATCCTTTTCTGTTGCCTCCTTGCTCTGAAAGTACAGTGCATGTTGCCAAACATTCCCCATTTACCAGTAAGCCTTAAACCTTGAGAGCCCTGCAGGACCATCCAAACTAAAATGGTTCTCATGATATCAGCACAGCCAGATAATCTCTGAAGGTTCTGCTTGCAGCAGTGACATTACCAGCAAGATTGTGGTAAAAAACCTCAGTTCTACCCTGTTACTTCATTTAGTGAAAGTGGAGGAAAAGGCACTCTGTCCTACAAGATCTCACAGGACTCTATGGTGAAGGAAAATGCTCTGGCATGCTCCAGTACAACTGAGCCACCACTGCTGATGATGAATTTTGGCACTAGTGGCAGTAATGATAGTGAGGGAATGTTGTGGCTCTGAAAGAGCTGTGTGTAAGAGAATGCAGTCCCTGCTGACACCACAACATTACTCTTCTATGGCAAGAAAATACTGCAGCCTAGCACATCCATTTAGACAGCATTATTAGCCATTCATTACTAAAGATCTAACTGAGCATGTAGCTCAAGATAATTCAAGCAAACAAATCAAGCTATGCACTTGACTTTTAAAAACAAAATAAAACTTCACTAAATCAATCTGCCATAGGACTAAATGTATCCAAGTATGGCAATCATTTAGAACCTGAGATTATAGCAAAAGCCACCCTCTCAGAGCAACAGAAGTGTTATTTAATGTGCTTTAAATTGGTATCTTTTACTGTTTTAAAAGTGTAAATTGCTTTAAATTTTTTAAATTGCATCTCCCTGAGATCTTTGGATACAGGATGTTTTTTTTTAGTGAATAAATGGCCACAGACCAAATCTGATGGAAATCGCATCACCAAAACACAATGTTTTTCATTAGAATGCATGTATACATTTAGCTGTTAAACAATGAATAGTATGTTCTGAATATTATTCCGGTATTCCCAGGTTGGTATTAGGATCAATTCCTCATAAGCATGAGTCATTAGTTCAAGAACTCTCTATACCTGAAGTACTTGATTTCTCCTTGGCTCCTCTCTGGAAAATCACCACAGGAAAGCAGAGCAGAAAAATATTTCATGTAGGCCGCAACCTTCTGCTAAGCAATTACCAGCTAAAAGAAATGTTGACTCTGAAAACATTTCTGCAAGACCTCTGCCTTTACCAGGTAGTGATATAAATCTACTTTCCGCCAAAGAGCCTTCAGGTATAATGTGTCAGGAGAAGATGTAAAAAGCAATTCATCACTGTAACTAGAAAAGGTAATCTGAAAGCAGCAGAGGATGAGGACATGTTGTAGAATTATGTAGACTGGCCACCAAGCTTTTTGATCAGACGCTATCACTGCTGGTCTCATGTCAGTACATCTGCTGATTACCTTTGTGGTTGAATTTCAACAGTAGTGTGTCACCCAGTCCATACCAAACAGGCTCAGGGTTGGGTAGATAGCTACTTCAAGTATTCTAGGCAAGTGAGACTATAGAGCAGGGTCTTGGGAAGAAGAGGTAGGCCCTGTTCACACCGGCCATTATGGCTGGCCTAGGGGCGGAGTCGGGGCATTGTGTCCAGATGACACTGTCCTGACTCCGCCCCCAGGGCACCGTGACACCGTACACTGCTCCATACAGTATGTAGAGTTATGGCACTCCTCTGGAGCTGCATCTATATGACGCAGCGCTGAAGGAGTACCACCAAGCTGGGGCGATGGCACCGGCCCTTTCCACAAGGGCCTTTAAGTACGTACCATGTACGTAGTAGGGTTGCCCAGGGGCGTCTCTTCCAGACGCCCCCTACCCTAGTACGTACAGAGTACGTACAAAATGGCAACGCCCATTCTACATGGGCGCCACCATTAGGATGTCACGACTGCGCTGCCTCTAAACGGGGCGGCGCGGACATGACGTCCTGGTGCTGTGGAAGGGTGCTTGTGGCGCCCTTTCCATGGTGCAGGAAGGAGGTCTGAAACGAAGCTCCTTCCTGGGTTTTTGTTACTGGCGCAGCCTTTACACAGCTGCACCAGCGACACAAAAGAGAAAGGGGCCAAACGGCCCCTTTCTCT
>NC_056525.1:71845010-71871013 GCF_019175285.1 Sceloporus undulatus | reverse complement strand
CTGGAAAAGCAGCAGATTGGGGCCTCAGGGCTGCCACTGTGGCAGCTGAGGCCCCGATCCGTGAGGTAAAGGGGCGGGTACAGGCCGCCCCAAAGGGGCGGTCTGTAACGCGCCACCCTTTCCAAGGCACAAAAAGGAGCTGTTTTTTTGTGGTCTTGGAAAAGCTGAATTGGGGGGCGCGGTGTGGCTCAAGAAGGGGCAGCTCCATGCCACCCCTTTGGGGCTGTTTGTAGTGGTAACTGATTATGCTAAGAGTAGACAAGGTACAAGTAACATTGTTTCAAGTGGATTTTTACAGGTTCAGTTTAAGTGCAACTGACGGATTGTTTCCCCATTCAAGGCAATGAGCTAAAATAGCTTCCCTGTTCTTTGTCTGGCACTCATCACCCACTTATAACTTGAGCACAAAGTCTATAACCATCCTGAATTCCATCTTCATCTATAGTTTTGGCTTCAAATCCTATTAAGTATTCCAAACATTTGTATTCAAAAGGAAAAGACCAAGAACATTTTTCACTGGCAAGATTTTAGAAATCAAAAATGGTTCCAGATTTCTTTGAAATATTAGTCCATGTCTGCAAGGTAGAAGGTTCAGAAAATCTCTCATTAGTCATAAGTTCATAAGTACTAAACCAAAGAGCCATAACATAGTATTTTGCAGTACATTTTTCGTCTCCAAATTCTGTTAAATAGCCTTCTTCTCCTTTTCTTTCTCCTCATTCAACAGAAAACTTCACAGAACAAATAATTCATCATTTAGTAATACTATTTAATAAAGAATATCTACCACACCCTCTAACCTTACTGCTGGCATAAAACACTATGAAACTGCAGTTCCATTATTAAATAAAAATGTTCATATGTGCCAAGAAGATTCACTGAATAGTCGTACAGTAGATGTAAAAACTAAATGCAAAACGTCCAGGGGGGAAATCTGAAGAATAAAAAATTTGTGTGTCTGTGTTTGTCTCATAACTAAGAATCACCACCTCTACATATTTAGTTAAAAAAGAAAACCCAATGAGAATCCTGCATTCATCTTTTAGACATTGCAGCATTATAATTTTATTTTCAGATTGGACTGATCTTTTATAATTTTTGTTGTGTTACAGACTGGGTTCATACAACACAAGAGGAATATATTGCTTTTAAAAAGGACAAGCTTTGCCTCATCATCATCTTTATTTATATCTCACCTCTGCCCCATAAAGATTCAAGGAGTGTCCAAAATAAAATAAATAAAATAGCTAAAACTTATTCAGATCCAGGGTAATGTCATCCAAGCTCTGAAAAGCAGAAATTCAACAGCTTTACGGCAGACACTGATCAAATGAAACTTGAGTTTTGAAAGTTACTACAAAACAATCAAAACAGTTCAAAACAATCATTTTAAGTAGGGTTATAGTTTCAAGTTTCTCCCCTCAAAACAAAATTAATTGTCAATACAGTTTCAGTTTTTAAAGAGGCAACTTCTGACTTTCCCATTAATAAAATGTAAATTGGAGACTTACTTTTAGTTATTATTTTAAATGCTTATGAGTGCTGTCCTGTAGTACCAAATAATAATAATAATGAAAATCCTCCTTTACTATCTAATCATAGGAGCGAAGCAGACAGACAGAAGAGACGGCCGTAGCAACCACACGCCATGGCCTAATCTGCCTTGCAGCTGTCTGAAATAGGAGTTGCAAAAATCCGTGCAGTGACCGGAAGTCGGCTTCATGATGCTTCAGCAGTGTGCAGTGTGTAAATGCCACACCACCAAAGTTTTGTGAATCTGCAACCATCTAAACAGCCAGGCAGCTTCCGAACATGCAGTCTGTAAACACCACACTCCCAAGCCACCAGGAAGGCAGTGCAAAGAGGCAGTCTGTTTCGCCCCATGGTCTCACTTCCTACAATTAAGCAATGGGGAAGAAATGACAAACTTCCTCTAAACAACAAAACCCCATGCCAAGAAAGACCCTATGAGCCTTAAGGTTGCCATAAGCTGGAAATTACCTGAAGGCACACAAAACAATGACAAAGCACCATAAGGTATAGCTAGGACTGCCATATCACCTGGTTACTTAGGTTTTACCCAGATCGTAGGCATACCACCTGATACTGGACCATCACCTGACTTTAATTCCACGTTTTCACTTTTAAAGGAGTAACTCACTACGAACTGAAATATGAGGCAAAATGTTGATGCACTCTCTTCTATCAAACTGTTTGTAAGCAACAAGTCTGTCCTGCCTTTTAGGCAGAAGGAAAGGGAACTTGGATCTACCCATTCCAAATCCAGCATTTTAAATACTACTATGTACTGGTTCTCTCAATCAAGTATACAGTGGTATGATAAAAAATGGTATGAAGACTGAAATATAGTGGAAAGAAAAAAAGGCAACAATGAATGTGCTTTATTTGCATTAATAAGAATGCACATTAGAGTAATTTGCATAATATGCAAATAGATGCCTTGATTTGAGGAAGTGAAATATGGCAAATATGGCAATCCCAGGTGCAGCCTGAGGCAGTACTTAAATCATAAGATATTTCTCCTCTACCATTTAGTGAGGCCACACTCGGTAACTGTAGAAGCAGTAGAAATTACAGACACTTCAAAACCAGTGAAGTTAAACTAACTTAGGCCGAAAACAGATGGCCCTAAATTGTCCACCTCTCTGCTAAATAAAGTTATGCTGCCCCTTTGCACGCCAGTTCGGGGCCACAGCAACTGCACGCTATGGCCCCGATCTGGCCTTTTCCCAGCATAGAAAGGAACAGCAAAAGCCGCTCCTTTTTGTGCTGAGGAAAGGGAGCCCCTTTTGCTACCGCCGCAAGTCTTCTCTGTTCCTGCAGCATGCAACATCTAATTACTGTGCTGCAGGAGCGTTCCCATGATGCCCGCCATCTGGTCAAGCATGTGCCGTGATTCCAGCTTGGGGGTGGAATCAGGGCGTGCAGCATGCGATCGCCACACCAGCTCTTACCACCGGTCTGCTTCCTCCCTTAGTTATGTTAGATAACTCAGTTCTGACTTTAGCAGGTTTGTCTATGTGCCTTCAAGTTGCCAGTCAACTTACCCCATGAATTTCTTAAGAGTTTTCTTAGACAAGGAATACTTCATAGGAGCCTTTGCCAGTTCCTTCCTACAGCACCTGGTATTCTGACGTCTTGAAAAAGGAATCTATTACAAGTAATTTGCTATTTGTGGCAGGTACAATTGAAGACCTGCTGTCATCTTTATTTAGCAGAGAGGTGAACATATAGCATCCCACCATGCCACTGGTTCTCCACCCGCAAATTTTTTTTTTTAAATCATTGTTATATTTCTTTTTTAAAGGAACATATTTCACCACATTTTAGGCCTCTTTGAGCTGTTTTAGGTTCAAGACAGTCCTTTATTTAAGTAGACTTCCAGTTTCTTCCTAGTTAAATAAATGCCTCTCCTGGGCCTAAAATGGAGGGGGGGGGGGAGAGATTGTGAAATGAAAATAATAATAAAAGGCAGTTTATATTTATTTATGCTTTTATTTTAAAAAACTGTTTTTCCCTCAAAAATGGATGGCTGAGAGGGCTTTCCCCACTACTGGAGGAAACTTATATGTAGCCTTTCAATCTAAATATTTTCACACACCTTATATTATTAAAATAACCAATAGAAGAACAACAAATGTAACTACAAGATTAAAACAGTGGATAAAGCTAGCAACAAAAATGTCATCACTGTTAAAAGTTAAAAGCCTGGGAGAATAAAAAGGCATTCAGCTGGCATTGAAAAGACAGCAAAGTAGGTGTCAGCTAAATCTCCTTCGGGGGAAGGAGTTACATAAGCAAGAGATGCATCTGAGAAGGCCTTTTCCTTTGTGACCATCCACCTCTGATGGAAATGGCATTCATAGGAAGGCCTCTGAATGCAATCTCAGTGCATAGGCAAGCTGATGTAGATATACATCAACACATACATGGGAGTTTGAGGGCCAGAGCAGAAAGGCAGAAAAAAGCAGCTTGATCCTGCTTCTTCCAAAAGCCAGTTGAAATTCTGCTGGCCACATAGCTGAATACCCATAGACAAACTTTATGGCACAGTATCAAGCTGCGCTGCTATGCTGTTGTTTTTGTTGCTTCCCCACCAAGCATGCACATCGTCACACAAACACACCACCTGCAATCTTCAAGTACCTCCCACATTCACCCAGATGCCATATCATTGTATGGTCACCCCTTTGATCAACCAGACAGTCGCACGTGCAATGTTCCGCTAGTACAGGGCATCGGTGCATCGTGGTGTGTGAGTGATACAGTGGCAAAACACAATCATGGAGGGCCCCCATACATGCCCGCTTCACCCCATGCCACCCCCCTTGTTGGACTGTCTATTTGTGTATGTTGTACTTACGTCCATTGTTGCACTTTCATTTTTGTTTTCTTGCTTTGCCACAGTCCGGCACTGGCGCCAGACTGTTTATATGAAAGCTTGAAGGTGCACATTTTCTGAGCTAAGCCAAAGTATCTCAGCTTCTTTTTGCTCTGCTTTTTAGCTCTGGAGTACAGCTTTGTTTTAGTTTCCATCCACTTTGGAGGTGTCCGTCATATAAACACTCCACCTTCAAAGTGGCTGGAAGCCGCTTTATTTTGTCTGTCTGTTTCACCTCTGAACTGTACTTAGAAACTGACTGGTAACAAACAAAGAAGTTTGGGCTGGATGGCCCTTGCGGTCTCTTCCAATTCTATGATTCTATGATTCTATAAATCATTAAGATACATCCCAGTTGGCTTTTGATACACTTAACAGAATACAAACATCACTGCACTTGGACACATCCATATATAACAGACTGGTTTTCAATTTTGCGTCCTACAGAGTAGAACCTTTTGTCAGGTATATGGCTACTTATTCAGACAAAAGATCTGGTGTTTAAGAAGTGTCACAATACATCAGAGTAAAACTTCTGCCCCCAAAAAGATTATTCTATTTTTAAAAAATTAGGAATTAAAGAATTATGACAGGTGATTCATACTTGATGTTTTCTCTCTCCCCTCCCCAGAGGCTGGGGATTGCTTAAGCAACTTATACTATTTCTTTAATTGCAGTTGTAACTATGAAATGCATCCCAGTGTTAAATTTGCCCTATTAGATTAACTCCACTAGATTTTATGTCTTCTCAGTATATGCAGTGAACTGTTCACATGATAAACATGTTCCATATATCTTTCCTCACATGATTTACTTTGTAAACTTTTTAAAAAAGAATTTTTAACATCAACACATTGCAGATTCATGCTTTTCTTGCCTTCCTCATTTTCATACCTGCAGTTTTGGTAATTTTCTCTGCAGTGTGTTATTTGTTCGTTTGAATTTCATTTGGTTGCTATCTGTGCAGCTCTCCAGTTTATAATAGAAATTTTGATTCCACTGTTCCTACCCTGACTGCTCATGTATGGCACCTAAATTTCTGTCCATGTTACAAGGGCAAAAATGAAACAGTACTGTATGCAGCACTGATCCCTGCTGAATGCTGCTGAATGTATTTTATCTAATATGACAGCAGTCTATTCAAACAATTCACTGGGGGGAGGGGGGGAGTTCAGCTAGATACAGTGTACACTGATTTTGCAGATGTTTTCTTCCAATCCTTATTGCTTAACCTTTTTTATTTTAAAATGAGAATTTTAAAAAGTCAGATACACACAGATCATGGCTATGGTGTCATCATCTCAGGCTATTTCACACTACACAATTACAGTTCTATGATTCTATCTTAACTGCCATAGTCCCATCCAATGTAAGCTCCAGTGCTGCACCAAACTACAAACCCCAGGATTCCATAGGCTGTTGCCATGGCAGTTCAAGTGATATATAGCACTGGAACTGTGTAGTGTGAAAGGGCCTATGAAGAACTGTATCACAGGATATTACAGACTGCTTAAATACCAAAAATAGTCTGGAAAGATCTTGCCAACCAATAATTCTAAAGTTGCACTTCTTCGAGACAATGGTTTGCAAAGATATGGAACATGTGTCTACTTAGTATTTACCACAAATATGTTTCAGCAGCTATTATAGCCACATACAGTACAGCCATGTTGGCCTAAATCCAACATCACTGGACTCAACATCTAGCAATACAGGGTTTTCTTCCCCTTTGCCTTTCCTCTCAGCACTCTTTGCCACCCAAAGACCAGTTCCTAAAGGGTTCACAGTTTTCCACAGAGGATTTTGATGTTTTATGGGCAGCAGGAAAAGAGAAATGGAACCACTAGCCTTCTTGTTCTGCTGAGAGAAGAAAAGCCAACAATGGAGTGATCCTGTTGGAACTTGTCCATTGGGCAGTTCAATATACATCTATTTTTAGTTTCTTCTTCTAGCATTTCTTGAATCAAAGAATTTTAGCAGCATGTCATGTAATACAAGTTGCACTAAGGAGGACAATCTACAAGGTAGATAAATGTAGAACTTCTATCTAGAGATGCTTGTTTTGCTATTCTCTCTGGTAGCCGTCTAACATCTTCTTAGGTCATCTGATCTCCAAAAGGCTTTTGGGACTGGCATGTTGAAGAAAAACATATTTTGCTAATACCTTGAATTTATGTCTGTTTTATCTGCTATACTCCTGTCTTTTAATCTTTTAAAAAAATCTTTTGCTAAGATATGCCTAAGGTGCAATACTTACCTGGAAGTCCCATTGAGCTCTTTATAAGAGAATCCCATTAAACTTAATAAGATTTACTTCAAAGTAGACATGCACAGAACTATACTCTTAATTTAGGGCTGGAACAGACCAACATAAAAAGCCAGCTTCCAGCCAGTTTGAGAACATGGCATACACATCACCACACCCAAGATGCCCAGAACCTGCTTCACACTGCCTGGTTGCCCACAGTGGGCTGACTCCAGGTGCACTGGTGGCACGGCATTTTAGACGCCACAACACCGCCAGAGCACCTTAAGCTGCTTCTGATTCCGGCGGGCTTTTTGCTAAGTGTAGAATGAATGAATGATATGAATATAATATATTATATATATATATATATATATATATATGGAAATGTTTATGGATTGTATATGTTTAAAATATGAAATAAAATTATAAAATTAAAAAAGCTAGTGCAAAAAGGAGCAGCTGTTTGCCACTTTTTTGGCCAGCAAATAGGTGGACTGGGGCCACAGCGTGCAGTTGTCATGCCCCCAATCCGGCTTGTCAGGGCTGCTCAAGCAGCCCTTTTGGGGTGGTCTGTTTGAGTCTTACTTATTTTCCTCTTCCTTCCCTCATCCTGTAATTTGTATACGTGTCTTTCTTCTATCAATTGTAAAGTTATGGGCAGATACTACACTGTTCTAAACAGTGTTTAGGGTAAAAAATAGGGAGTTATAAGTAACTGTGGTTTTAAAAGGAACTGGCAAAACCATCTCTGAATATTCCGCTTAAAAACTCTATGAATCATGAGGTGGCCATAAGTCAACAGGTGATTAGAAAGTAACACACACACACACACAAGCTGCCTTGAGCAATCTTTATAGCAGATTAGAATATACCTACTTGAAACAATAAACAATTACAGTCCGTCCTAGCCACGCGGGAGATCCATTCCGGATCCCTCGCGTAAGGCGAATTCCGCCTATGCTCAAGCCCATTGGAAACAATGGGGCCTCGTGCGCGGCGCGCGGCGCACGCAGGGCGCAATGGGCGCGCGCGCCCATTCAATTGAATGGGACGCGCCGCCCCCACGCGCCCCACAGTTTGAGCCGTATGCTCAAGGCCGCGTCGGTGTGCCCGCATATGGCGCGGGCGCACTGTAGTTTCCTGTTGGACTTAATCTCTATGCTCTTTAGCATATCGTTTTCAAGTAATCTGGAAATACCTTTTACTCATTTAAACTGTTGGTCAGTATTTCTGTGCTAATTAGCAGTGGTTCCCCAGTCTTTTAGTGAGGAAACCCAACTTACCGAAGGTGCCCTGGGCAGAACCCTTTTGCTTGCCAAGAAAATGCTCTGCTGCTGAGCTACAGCCTCTATTTTCTTCTTCCTACCCAGACTTCAGCTCCATATGTAAACCACATCTGATCTGCCAAGCCTCAGCTATTCCCTCTGTCACCACCCTAGAACTCGGCTATCCTAGTAACCAACAACAATGCCAGGGAAGAAGGGAAGAAACACAAGCGTGATGGTGGCACTATCAAGCTTAATTAAGTAACATGGCTCGGTTACTGAATTGGCCTCAGTCAGTTGTAGGCAAAAAAGGAGTAACATAGTGAGTGGAAGGTCCTTTCCTGTTGAGCCAGAGAGCAGACAAAAGTATACACATGTGTGCACACATACACTGTGACTTGATTAAAAGAGGACCAAGACAGATTTTCAAGCTTGACAGTGCTGCTATGAAGCAGTTCTGCTCAAACCTGTTTCAGTACTAAATGTTATTATGTTTCTAGGATTTAAATAAGGAGTATATTCTACAAATTCCCCACTTTAAAAAAAAAACAGCTACTAAAGGCATTAGCTTCAACTCAAGCTTCTCTTAATCTCTTGCCTTAGATGATTAGTTGTTCAATGTAATAATACAGATGTAAGCATAATTCATTTCAGAGTGTATATAAAACAACAAGGAGGCCAAATTCAACACAGGAATCCAAGCGGAGAAATTACTCTTCCCACAGGAAAGCTCCCACTTGATGCTGCCACCATACACACCTACTGAACACAACTTTATCAAAGCCTATAAACTGGACATAAAGGTGACCAGAAGATCAGGCCCAATGGAAGAATAGCATGGCAAGCCAGTCCTGGAAGAAATGAGTCATCATTATCACGCAATAGGACACAAGTGCCTCCTACGCAACCTGTGTTATTCTGCCTTATTGCTTGTATTTTTAAATATCATCTCTGAAATTATATTAACTTGTATAGTACTGACATGACATTTTGAGCTGCATGCGCAAGCTGTCAGCTGACTATTTTTGAACCTAACATAAAAATAAACCCAAAGAATGCATTTCAGCTAGTTTTCCACAATACAGATCTTGCTAATAATTCTGTTTAATCTTAAACATTAACAGCTACTTTTGACTATACTATTAAACAAAAGCTAAAAGAAATTGACTTTAATTAAAGCTTTTTTTTAAAAACACAAATATCTTAAAGTCTGATCCTATAAGTCAGTTCAGACAACATATTTTTAAAGATCCTAGTATTTTCCCTTTACCTTGCCTCCCCACTTTAGATAGTAGAATGTGCATCAGAAGGCTCATGGACTATTGTGTCAGAGAAGTAACTGATGTCTCTGACACAGAATCCGAGAGTGACAAAACGTTGGGATAGTTTTGCATTGTAGTCCTCCCAATCTTCTTGTTCATACATAGCCTTCTTCCCCCGCCCCTACTGCAGAATGTCATAGCGCCAGCTATATCAGAGGTTATGATCCTGTGTTGCATTTTGTAAAAAGAAAAAGAAAAAGGCAGAGAAAGAGAACTGAGATTAAGACTTCAAAGGCTCAAAGGATGCTTCAATAGCTGCCAGAGTTATCATTGAAATATTTCAGAAATGGCTTCCATGCTTCCTTCAAAGGCTTCAAGTTTATCTGTTTTCCCAATACTGTATGTGTTGCCAGTGAAGAAATAGTAAAGGAAACTGGAATCTAGAGAAACTCTAGAACTCCAGTTTCCTTATTATTATGTATTATACAGTACTTCTGCATGTGGGATCTGCCCTAATGTTGGAGTGCCCTTTTCAGTGTTCCAGCCACCTGCCATGCTTTCGCTGGGTACTCCATTCCAGTCCCAATTCCACCCAATTATCTCATTCCTCATATTTTTGTAACACTTAAATACGATCAATTTTCAATGGCATCTGTGGTGTTTCGTGACATACCACCACCACACACCACCACCCTAAAAGCTCCCTCTCTTTCTAAACCTTCAGCACTGGACATAAAGACACCACTTCTTTCAACCAACCCTTTTTGACTTAACAGCCAATAACAGAACAGAAAACTCAGCTCTCAAGTGCAAATTGTTTTAATGAGAAAAAAAAATAAATCATGCAGAGTAGGCAGATACCAGCAGGTATGTAAGAATGCCACATTTGATAGAATAACTTTTTAAAAAAACCTATAAAAAAACCTTAATTGGCCAGCAGCCCAAGGAGGTATAAGTATGCTAATGGCCACCAATGCCAAACTGACTTTGGGGAGAGACAGAGAAAGGGAATGGAATGGTTTTAAACTGGCCAAATGGCTGGCAGGCATAATGAATAGAAGCTGCTTACACTGCACCATGTGATTTCAGTCCCACATTTATAAATGGGGTGACCCCATCCTTCAATGCAAGATGGTACACAATATCCCAGGTAAGAATATAAACTCATAAAAGAACAACAATAAATGAGCAAAACAAAGCAGCAGTTAAAACCAGCTCATTAAACTGTTCAGACAGGAAAGTGTCATCTGGCAGTACTCGGAAAATGTCTGGCAGTAGACAAATGGAAGCGAACTCATAGAAGATGAAGGTTCTGTTGGATAGAAATTCTAGTGATCTTGCGAGCGTTTGTTGTTGTGTGTGCCATCAAGTTGTTTTCAACTTAGGACGAACCTAAGGCCAGCCTATATGGGGTTTTCTGGGCAAGGTTGCCAGAGGAGGTTTGCCATTGCCTTCCCCTGAGGCTGAGAATATGTGACTTGCCCAAGGTCACGCAGTGAGTTTCATGGCCAACGGGAATCAAAGCCTGGTCTCCAGAGTCGTAATCCACACCCAAACCCACTACACCACTCTTACAGCTAGCAGTGTTACACTTTGGGAATGCTGGTTATAGATTGCATCCTGTATGTATGGATAGTATCAAATTTCAAAAATCCAATTCCAAAATACTCCAAAATCAATTTTCCATGGGTGGCTGAGAGAGTGACACCTTTGCTTTCTGGTGATCAATGTACACAACTTGGGGCCTTTAGCATAGGCAAAAGGACCATGCTCCTCCCAGCCTCACAGCATATACAGACCCACTGTTTGCAGCGGAAATCTCATTACAGTATGTACATCTAGCAAGTACAGGTATTCCAAAATCCAAAGAAAATCCAAAACACTTCCCATCCCAGCATTTCGGATAAAGGAAATAAACCTGTAGTGCAACATCATCCTGCACCTAGATACTGACAAAACAGCAGTACCCAAGTATGTCTTGAATCAACTTGGATTTAAACACCAGTCTTGTACTTGGGGTGGAATGGAGGGCAGAACATTCCCTGGTAACTGTGCCCTTCATTATCCTGGACTAGATTATAGCAACATGCTTCATACAAACTTCATTTTTCACCCAATGTTAGATTACGGATTGATTCAGATCAGTGCTGCTCTTGCTCTTGGAGTTGGGTTCAGTACAGTTTAAGAATCATAACCCTTTTCCCTCCCCACAAGCCTGTGTAAATAAATTAATCCAAGTTCCTCATCTGAGATTTATAACCATCACTAGATGTAGAAAACAGTATAACCAGAAGATGGTCTTTTTCTCCTGTGGTGCCTAAGCTCCAGATACACTTTGGTGTCACAAGACGGCCTTCAAAGGCCAGGGGACAGAAACGTCACTTCAGAGAAGTTGTACTGAGCTTAATAAGGAATTAATTGCTACTGCTTGTTGTTTCAATTATTTGATTTTTAAAAATTAATTACATTACAATTGCAAATTTGTTACAATAATTACATTTTTCTCTATTTGTTTTTGTCAGTTTTGAACACTTTTGTAGAAATTAGGAAAAATTATGGAACAAAAAAATCAAAGAGAGGAAATACTTTATCTGTACATGATAACTATTTTCAACATATGATGTCAAACGTCACTTTCAACCATTCTACACAGCCTAGGAACATTAAATTTAATATACGAGTGTTGTAGCCTAAAAATGTTAAATACTGTATATGTGCTGCCAAAGTGAAATTGCTTTGTAATTTATTAACTGCAACAATCTTCATACTCCATTGTAGACTGTATGCCAAGTATGTCCTCAGAACAAGATAACAATATACTGACTTCCCATTCTGCAGTGGTTTATAGGTGAGACAAAAGCTAAGACTAACACTTTCTCACAATATGGAGGGTTTTCTTGTCAGGGATGATGGAGTTGTGGCTCTTCACCTGGCCTGGAACTCACCACCTGGTTGTGCACACGCTGACAGTTTTGGCCAGTTGTTGTATCTTTGCAAGATTGCAGAGAACGGCTGAAGACCCGACAAACTCTCCAAGCTCTCACTCTGCTTCCACAGAAGTCTTCACCCTTTTCACCGGGTCCGCTGGTCTTGTAGCTTCACCCAAGACACCAGACAACTCAGTACAGTGGTGCCTGGGTACGAAATTAATTCGTTCCGCGGCCGCTTTCGTAACCGAAAACCTTCGAACCGAATTGCCATAGGCGCAATGGGAAAAGCCCGCGATTCCGTGCGAAAAAGCCGAAAAAAGCACCAAAAGTTTTCGTAACCTGAAAAACATTCGTAACCCGGAACAATGATTCCCTATGGGATTTTTCGTACCCGAAAATTTCGTAACCTGGGTATTTCGTATCCCGAGGTACCACTGTAGTCTTATATAAAAGATCTACTTTATTCTACATATACACAGCTCCAAACAATACTCAACTCCTCTCTCTCCAATCCACTACTATCCACTCTACTACCCACACAACAATCCACTACTACCCACAAAATACAATGGACCATAGTCATTATTTAGCCAAATCATGGTACCACCCACTGTGGTCTGTTTCCACCCAGTAGGCGTGTACTCATTCCCATTGGTTCTCTTTGTTCATCCTACAATTAATGATTTAATCATCTCAGCCTTGACCACTTTACAATGAGTCAGGTGTGTCCAATTATTCACTATGCATTCTTGTCCTTGGCACTCAGTACTTGTTAATTGTATTACCATCACACCTGTGTGGTTCTCCTGGCTTCTTGCTGATCACCTGACTCTCACTACAAGTTTTATTTCTCTTACTGTAAACCCATGTGGCTTTTTCCTTAACATTTCTATCCAAAGAATGCCTATCTGCATCACTCTGGCACAGTTATGCCTTTAGTCTAAACCACTGTGAGAGCAAAAGTCTTTGTTTACTGGAGTGAATGGAGAAGTTCCTGATTGCGGTGTTTTTTTATACATCCTTTAGAGTTCCAATGTCCACAAACTGCTGCTGGATCCAAGTGATAGTTTCTTCTACCAGCTTCTTCATTATCATTTTTGTTTTAACTTTCAAGAGACTGAGAGGCCATTCAGACAAAGGCTTGCTCATGATTACTGTGTTTTTAAAACCAACCTATGCTCATTTTTAAGGCACTGCTACAATCTAAATTATCTGTATAACTGACAAAGGATACAAGCAGAAGTCTAATTTGATCAAGCTTTACACTCAATCATGACTATAATTTTTTGAAGTTAATTTTTAAAAATGTTCCTGCAGCAGACCAAGATAATCATGTGAATACAGGTTTATTCTGAAGAGCAATTAATAATTCACAGAACTGAGAATAAATGCAAGGAATAATGTCAAACCTCCAACAAAAAACATCAGAAGGAAAGCAAAATTTGGGGAATTTGTTATTGAGTCTCTACTCAAGGGACAGGTGCTCACTAAGTCATTAACGTTACATATTGCTTTCCAAAATGTTATTAATGTTAACAACAGGTTTCACGTTATCCACAAAATTAAAAGTCAGCAATTTATCTCAAACCAATTACATTTGCTGTAAAGGTAGACCAGTTTTATAGAAACAAATTGCATTTATGTAGCACCTTCCATTTTACACAATCTATATTAATAGAAGGTAGAATTAATTTTAATGAACACGAAGAAATTCAGTTTCCAGAATCAAAAACGTCACTTTCATTTATACCATGTAGGCAGTCACCTACTTCTGCTATTCTAAGCTCTGGTGATGCTGTGTAACAATGCTTCATATAACACTGCACATTATCAGTGCCTGTCAGAAACTGTGCCACTTTGCCCATGTGCGCACATGTTTATTACCTCATAGTTCTACATCATGGAAGGCATTGTACTGTTTTCCTAGTAGTGCACCAACTTTGTTGTGCAAAGGTATGTTTGCAACTTAACATTAAGAAAACAAAAATAATGACTACAGAGGATTCAGATAACTTTGAAGTAGCCAATAAAGGCCATGAAACAGATCAGCATGGAGACTGAAACTGAGAAATCAGAAGAAGAAGAAGACTTGGAAGGGCAGCTATGAAGGAACTAGAGAAGATCCTGGAATGTAACAATATATCACTGAATACTAAAGTTAGGATTGTCCATGCCATGATTATTTCTCATTTCTACGTGTGGTTGTAAGAGCTGGACAGTGAAAAGGACTGACTGATAGGAAGAAAATCACCTTATTTAAATTGTGGTGCTGGAGGAGAGTTCTGCAGATACTGTAGATTGTAAAAAGACAAATAAATCTAGAGCAAATCAAAAATTAAATCTCCCTGGAAGCCAAGATGAGTAAACATACCTTGGCCATATCATGAAAAAACATGATGTACTAGAAAAGACAATAATGCTTAGCAAAGAGGCAATAGGAAAATAAGAAGACCATATTCCAAATGGATAGACTCAATCAAAGAAACCACAGCACTGAATGGACTTAAGCAGTGTAGCTGATGACAGTGTGGTGACTTGGAAGTTTGTCATTCATTGGGTTATAGTTACCAATAACAACAAACATATATGACACCAGGGAGACACCAGGTGCACATAATATCAGTCTGAGAACATTTTTCTTGCTCATACAATACCAAGCGTAAATCATGCATTATATATGCATTTCTCAATTTTTTTCCAGTCAATACAGCGTAAATTACTCTTCCTTCTGCAGTAAGCCAACTGCTTTCACTTGAGCACAAGACTTCAATCATCAGTCCCGTAACAACAACAAATTCCCAATAATGTACATTAAAATATAATTGTTATGAAGTAGGCTTTTTATACAGGATGCATGCTTTACTTATCTTTTTAACTTTTGTATGTTTTATATGATTTTATATGTTTTTAGCAAGATGATTTTAATTGTGTGTTTTTTTTAATTGCAAAGTTTTCATTATCTGTGAGCCTCCTTGGAGAAACACTTCCTGTAAATTAAATGAATAAATAAATAACTTGCAACTTTTTTTTAAAAAAAAATGATGTTCTAGTTGCCTATGTTACATATAGTATATTCTATTAATTATGTTTTAATAATAATAATAATAATAATAATAATAATAATGTTTATTTATATACCGCTTTTTCAAATTAGATTAAAGCGATTATCCCACATAACCTACAATTTAACACGTTTTGTATAATTTGTCTAGTCTTAAATAAGAAATAAAATACACTCAAATGCTGCGGTTTTAAACATTAGATTGCATAGTGGACTCTTCATGTCTGCTGGGGTTTGGTTCCAGAACCCTCCATGGATACCAAAATCTGTGGATGTTCATGTCCCATTATAAACAATGCCATAGTAAAATGGTGTCCATTGTATAAAATGGCAAAATAAAGGTTTGCTTTTGGGGATTTATATTTTTAAAAAACATTTTCAGGATGTTGTTGTCCGATTCTGTAGAAATGGAGGGCTGACTGAAGCCTCAAGCAGACAGGTGGCTTGGAGTAGCCTCTGGCTGATCCAGCCACAAGCACACACTGAGTGTTGAGGGATCGTGGCAACCAGATGCCACAGTCCACAATGGACTGCTGGCAAGGAGCTTTTTGGTGTTTCTTTTGGGGGCGGATTTGGGCTGTCTTAGGCGGCCACAGCACAGCTTCAACACAATCCTGGGGCGTGCATCATCTGAACACCTGGCCCCCGGATTGGCCCATAGCTGGTGCTTTTGGCCTGTCTGTTTCAGGCCTCTAATAGTACAATTTTCATCAGTCACAAGATTATTAGGTTTGAGGAAACCTCCATTTTCTCAAAATGATTAAATTAGAATGTATACTCGTAGATAGTATTGCAGAATATTTAACTTATTTAGTTAATGCTTTACACAGTCATACATAATTTCTAGGTTGCTAACAATTTAACAGTAAAACATCATAATTAAATTAATTGTGGCACTAAAAACAACAAGATCAATTGTGGAAAGTCAAGAACTAATGCTGTTTTACATTAGATTAATGGAAGCAGTGGTGTGTAGGTAATCTCTGCTGTTGTCCTCAAGAAGCGTGAATCATTGTAGGTCAAAATCTGAACTCTGAATTGCATTTGGAAAAATACAAGAAGCCAGTGCAGACCTAGAAGTATCTGCCTAATGTGCTTATCCATTAAGCCAGATTGTGAGATACCACTTTCTGTACTAGTGGGAGCTTGCAAAATCTGTGAGGAACAGGCCCAGACATAATGTACAGAAACATGAAAAAGTGACAAGCCTTTTATGCTACACCAGTGGTTCCCAACCTTCCTAATGCCGCGACCCTTTAATACAGTTCCACATGTTGTGGTGACCCAAACCCATGAAATTATTTTCGTTGCTACTTCATAACCTTAATTAAATAGTTGTTTTCCAATGGTCTTAGGCGACCCCCATGAAAGGGTCATTCGACCCCCAAAGGGGTCCCGACCCACAGGTTGGGAACCACTGTGCTACACAATTGTACTACTATGTTTCCCCTTTGACTGCCATGGAACATCCTGTGGAATCCTGGGGTTTGCAGTTTAGAAAGGGGCATTTAGAATTCTCTGCCAGAGAGATCTAGTGCCTCACCAGACTACAAACACCAAGATTACACAATTAAAGTATGGCAGTTGAAGTGAAACCATAATGCTACCATCATGTGGTGTGAAAGGGCTCCTGGTACAACTGAATTAAAAGGATGCTACAATCACTCTGAAAGGAAAACACAGTGGTATAGAGTTTCAGAATACCTTTTACTTACACTGCTCCATCTTTCTCACTTTAACCCAGTACTTCTCAAATAGTGGGGCGCGCCCCCCAGGGGGGGGCGCGAGGCTCCGTAACGATACAGTACTTATAACAATTTTATAGACAAATGATACTATTTACAGTCGCATGGGGGGCGCGAAATGTTTTCTTCTTCCTAGGGGGGGCATGACAGAAAATAATTGAGAAGCACTGCTTTAACCCTTCCTCTCAACCCGTTATTAGGTTATCTCAAGGGAAGTAAAGGAAATTGGGCATGTCTTTGTGAGTGTGTGGCCACAATCCAGTAAGTCAAAACAAAACAGGTTGAGGCAATGATTCATAAAAAAAACAGAAAACCGATTTTAAGAGTCCTTTTTAAAATGCCTGGCTTCCACAGTTCACTCAGATATATCTGTAGCAATTCCTAGCCTTTCCCTAACTTCTTGTTTATTTTATTTCAAGTATTGCATTTAACTATCATCTTTCAAGCCCATCACAGTTCTCGACATGATAGACAACAGATAAAAACCTTTAAAACATCAAAAACATAAAACCATTGGGAAACTCCTTGAGGACAGTTTTTAAAATTACAGATACTTAGAAATTCAGAACAATCAACCTCGGTTTTAAGGACCAGAGGGAATGTGAAACAACACAGTATTAAGTGCCCAACAGAAACTCAGAAGGGATGGAGCCAGCCTGACTTCCCTGGGGAAGGAGTACCACAATTGGGAACTCTGGGCCAATCACTTGTTTGTTGAGTTGTTTACTCTGTATCATTTACCATTCTACTCTCGGGGGGGGGGGATTCTTATTTTGCTTCTTTTCAAAACTGTTTTCCCTTCTCCCCCCCTTGTCAATATTCCAGTGGATCTTAGTGATTAAACACTTCACAACATGCCACTGAATCTAGAAGAGGGCAGACATCTTGCTCATCCATTACACATAGCCACAACCATCTAAACCAGTGTAAAATTCCAGTTGCTACTGCAACCCCATATTAAGCATCCATGAGCTACTTCAATGAAAGCCAAACGAATGACTGCCCTATCAGTACCATATCAGATCTCTTATCACTACATTCCAAGAAACAGATTTTATCTCTCCTTCCTGCTTGGGCACTCAGATGCTCAAATTACAGAGAAGGTTGCTAGGTTCTGTAACTGTGCTATTACTGTTCACAGACAAATTTTAGGGGGGAAATTTTATCACAGAAATGTTAGTTTTAGCTATGAAATTTTAATATTTTACCTTCCTTAGCTTTTAATCCTGGGGGTATTAGTTAGAAACTGTTGGACATTTGTATTTAGTGTTTTATGAATTTTTAGCCGTATTCTAACTGCTTTCCTATGTATTTTTATGAATTTCATGTATTTTATTTTTATATGTGTTCTTTGACTGTAAATAAATGAATGAATGCCAAGAAACAGACTGAGAGGTGGTTTTAGAAACCATATGTCCCAGTAAAGCTTGATTTAAAAATGAATTTTCATTGCAAAAAAGATTAGCTGAAGGATTAAACATTTAAACTATATCACCCAGAAAAGAAATAAAAGATAAAAGATAAAAAAGAACAGTGTGGTGGAATAAAACATTATTAGGACTTCCCAAAAAGTGCACCAATGCTACTCAAACTGGTGGTCCCTGGACTCTGAGCCATTGGCTGCGGGTCCCTGGTGAGTTTCCAGGAAAGAAAAAACAATTGCAGTCATTCAGCATAAAAACAGTGCTAGTCCCTGCCACACTGGAAAAAAATAATTGCTAGTCCCTTAGATCATTTAGCCTGAGAAACACTACTTTATGTTATTAAACCTATCAAGTCCAGTGATGTGAAACAGTGTGCTGGAATAAAACATCAGTAGCCAACCAGTTCCATTAACTTCTTTTATTCTTTTATTCCTTATCCTAAAACCAATTTACTGTATTTTAACCGATCAACAATCTAACACAGGGTTCCTTGGATGTAAAATCCCAGAGATCAGGCAATACATTACAGACTTAATTTATGTGTGCACACATAAAGACAGCAGCCTCTCTTAATAGCAATTTACGGGATGGAGTATGTATCGCAAAGCTACGGTAGCTGCAAGTTTACACTGACTATATATGCCTGTAAAATATCATAATTACTACAGTTTATTATGATATGCCTCAGACTGAGTAAACCACACATACAGAACAAGATTTTATGAATGGCACTGTGCCATTCATAATCTGTAGAACATTTACATGATGATACTGATAAATAATTGTAATTAATTAATTACATGATGTCCAACTGCTGTCCAAAGATGATAGAGCGTCACCTATTTCACAAAGTGAAGCTGGCAGTCTGGTGAGTAGTGAAAAAGCTGTGTAAAGAGAGGTACACTCTTTCTCACTACTAATTTGCTTGTCACTCAGATGCCATGGGGCCACATCTAGAGAAGTGTCTCCAACATCCAAATAGGAGAGGCATCTGATGATTCTCTGAATAGTTATGTTCTACTTCTTTTTCTGCTCTTGGGGAATCATCCCAGAGTCCTTTATGGTGTATGTTACATCATGATGGTTAAAAAGAATTAACTAGAGTGTGAAACAGGAGACTGGTTTACAGTTCCCTGTGATATTACAGGGATCTCTGGTGTAATCTCTTGTTTCTTACTGGGATGGGACTTACCAGTATTTCCTATTTTATAAGGCCACATGCTGAGACACCACCTAGCTCCTACTGGGAAGGGTATATGCTGAAGACATCTTTCTAATACTGCTTTTCCCCATTTGGCTGATGAAACTGGAAGTGTTTTTCTGTTTTGTTTTGAAGATTTGTGCACTGCATTTTAGGGTCATTCCCTCACAGGGAAGATTGGAATATATAGTGCCAGTGCAGAGTTAGACTAAAGCGAGCGTAACATGATACAATGCCTATTATCAGGACCTAATCAGTAAGCCAACATTAAACCACGACAGGAAAACAGGAAATTGTTGTTTAAGCAGGAAAGGAGAGAAATTCGAAGGCCAACATGCAAGGTAATGAGGGGAAAGGCCAAAGAAAACATGTGGGCCTGATGTTCTTTGGCTGCTTAATAAACTATAGTTTATTGAGATCAATTTGTTAAGCATGAATGAGTTTAGTAGATTATTATTCCAAGGCTGCAATCTATGCACACCTCTCAGAGAGTAAGTGTCACCGAACAAATTGAGTGACTACAGTAAAAATGAAAAGATTGGTCTGTAAATTTTGTATGTGTGCTAGAAAAACTAGTTTTGTAGAATCATTACTAAGTGCAGAATATTTTGAACATGTGGAGACTCCTAATAGTGGATAATAAATAATTTTAAAGGCGGAGTTTAAGGGTAAAATGAGGCCAAAAAAATTCACACACAAAAGAAATATCCAGTACGTAAGAAATAGCACCTCTCAAAATTAATCCCCACACAGACACACTCAATTCACAAATATTTATTCAACATAATTACACATTGAATAAAGATGGTATGATCTCCAGGTCCTAGCAAGGTCCCTCCAGGTCCCTCAAATGCAAGGATCTACTCTGCATATCATGCCAATTATTCTAATTATGCATATTATTCTAATCTACATTCTAATTAAGAAAATTCAGCATGTTAACTTTTGCCCTTTTTCAATCCCAACGTTTCAGCTTCGTGGCATTCTTATAAAAACCATTGATCTGGGAGAAGCAAAACAGACTGATATTTAAAATAGTGGATTGAGAAAAGGATGTCCCAATTTCAAATCTCCAATGAGTCATTGAATTTACTATATGATCCTGAGCCATCATTATCTCTCAGCAAACCTTCTTTACAGGGCTGTTGTGTGGATTAATAGAGAAAAGGAAACAATGTAAAGTATATTCCTATATAAGTACAACATCAACATTATTTTGTCATGCACAGGCATTTTAGTTGTTTTTAAATCATCTAGCTGATAGCAAAGAGCGCCAGATTCAGAAAAATACCACAAGATACCCCTGACTATAAATACAGTCAGCTCTTGGTATCCGTGGGGGATCCATTCTGGAACACCCTGCAGATAACAAAATTGAGGGGAAAGGATCGTTAATCAACATGAAGTGCAGTGGGAAAGCAAGATGTAATTTCCTTAGTACATTGTCAATACAAACAAATGTGTAATTAATCCTTTCAAGAGGAATTAATATTTTCTTTAACTCTGGTTGAATCCAAAAATCTTATGATTTTACTTCAATAAGCATTATCTGTTATGTCCTATTCCCTTCTACCAGCTACTCATTTCCTCAGTGATGGCTAAATCAGGCAACGGAGAACCAGGAGGGCTGGACTGTGCCACTCTTCTTTTTCTAGAGGATTTCTGCTGCTGCTTGCACCTCACCTCCCTCCCTGTTTTCCTACCTTGAGCCATTCAACTTTCTTCTTTTTCTCACCTCATGTTGCTGCCATGTGTCCCTCCATTGTTCCTGGCACCCTGCAACCTGTATCTTGATTACCTTCCATTTAATCTTGCCACGCCTTCTGCTTACTTCTCTTGCTCGCTACACCCTTCCACTACACATCTCCTTCTTTTCCCTTCCTTCGCGTCTCTGCACAACTTTGAAATGCCTCTCCCCCTCGCTTCTTCATTCAATCACTTGCCTCTTTCTACTACACTGCCACTGCTTATTCAAACACAGTTTAGATACATGAGTGAAGAGAAAGGAGAGAGGGAGACAAAGCAAGGAGGTGGTAGTAGGTGTAGTGATGGAGGAAGGAGGTATGGTGGAGTGGATAAATGGTTGCAATAGCTAAAGGATCTTTTCCTCTCACATCAGCAATGAGAAAACTTTAGCTGCCCCTAATAGTGTGTGTGTGAGAGAGAGAAAGAGAGAGAGAGAGAGAGAGAAGTGCAGTAAAAATGCATATTTATATCTTAAGACTTGCAAAAGTCAGTCATCAAAAACAGATGACTCCATGGCACTTTAAAAACAACTAATTGTATTGTGATACTGGCAGCTTTTATCCTGCTCTTTTTTGCCCCTTTCTTGCTGCAGCTATGTCTCCATTATTTTCTGTGCAATCTTTGCAAGGTGTTCCACAAAGCAAGCCTCAGTTAGCTTTTTCTCCAAAATTGTAATACTGTGAATAGGGAATTAGAAGGGGATGGATCAAGTTTACAATTATAAATGTATGAAAATATCAGTCATAGGTGTCAGATTTCACTTGCTGGCTGAACATATTGAAAGGCATTGGCAGACTTGTTTCTCACAAACAGAAACAAAATTATTCACAAATAACTGGACATACAGTGGTACCCCGGGTTACGAAAATAATTCGTTCCCCGGCGCCCTTCGTAACCCGAAATCTTTCACAACCCGAAAAAGCCATAGGCACTAGCGCTGGAAGCCGCGATTTTGTGCGAAAAAGCGCCGAAAAGCACCAAATTTTTTTTCGTAAGCCGGAAAAAAAAAACGTAACCCGGAACAGTTTTTTCCTATGGAATTTTTTCGTATCCCGGAAATTTCGTAACGCGGTGCTTTCGTATCCCGGGGTACCACTGTAATAATGTCTGCCCATTTTGCCCAGTGTCTCAGTTCCTACAAGGCCTAGAGACTTGGTGCTGCTTCTTTCAAATCCAGTTTGGAATCCAGGCCAGCTAATTACCAAACAGGCACCAGGTGGCATGGCTAGAATCTGAGTAAATCCTGACTAATCAGGCAATATCCACTACCTAAATGGCTTGGGACCAGGGTATCTGAAAGACTCCCTCCAACTATATGAGCCTGCCTGAAATTTGAGATCTTTGGAGAAGATTCTACTTTGTGTCCCACCACCCTGAGCTGAGCTGAGCTGGGTAGATACATGTGGCAAGACTTTCTCTGTATCAGCACCCTGACTGTAGAACCCCTAAGGAAAGTCATGCTGGATTCATCTTTTTTTTTTTTTTTAAATTTCCAGCAGGCAGCCCTAAGACTGTAATTTCATATAGTCTTTGGTCCTTAAAACCAGGGATCTGACTTTTATTTTTTCTGGGTTTAAATTATTTTTAAGGAATTACTTTAGCTTGTTTTTAGAAGGTGTTCTTTGTGTATTAGATGTTTTAATTTTTTTTTCTTAACATTTAAATGTTTAAATGTCCCCCCACCCCCACTGTATGTCCCTGGGGGGGGGGGTAGTGGTGGTAAATTGGGAGCCAATAGATGAATGCTTTCAAGCAGCCAACCAGCCTTTGTTGTAAATTATGGTGGATGATATGACTAAACTGTACATTGGTTGTTTATATCATATGTGCCTGTTTTTATTGGTCATTGCTACCTGTAGACATGATAAAGCTGCTTACTGGCATCAGAGATGTATGAGAGCAAACAAGCTGAGGGTTAGACCTGGCAAGATGGAAATACTGTAGATGGTAGACCTGTTGATCTGAACCTATCTCGACCTTATCTGTGGATAAGGTTGCACTCCCTGAAGGACCAAGTACATAGCTTAGTGGTTCTCCTGAACTAAATGTTATTTATGGAAATCCAGATAGCTTTGATTGACAAAAAATGAATTTGATCATCTATGGCTGACTTGCTGGCCACAACCTAACTGGAAAAAACAGTGATGGCAATCCATGCCCTGGTTACAAGGAGACCTGGCTACTGTCACAACTCTACATGAGATTTGGACATTTCAGATGGTGCAGAATTCAGACGCCTGGTTGCTTCTGAGACATAAATTCTCTCAACATATGATACTGATCCCGTAGCAGTTACACTGATCATCAATATGTTTCCAAGCTCAATTTAAAGTGCAAGTAGCTTACTTTTAAAGCCTTATGTGACCAGCTTGGGAGCAGGTGATTTGAAAGACTGCCTGCACCTATATGAACATGGCCATTAGTAAGATCTATTAGACTGGCATGCTCAGGAACCTCATCCTTTCCTCATCCTTCTGGGATCTTTTAACAGGTCACGCGGTCCTTTTTTTAAAAAAAATCTATCGCAGACTATTTTTAATGAACAGAAAATAAAATGAAAATGCACGTTTTTCATTTCCTCACATTTGCTATTATTATTTTAAATGTTTTATGCTGATGGTTTAGTTGTAATTTTTTTAAAATATAGATTTCATTGCTTTTAATCATTCCTTTATAAAACCTCCTTGGGGAGGCTTTGCCTTGAAATGTGGTATAAAGGTATTTAAAAACAACAACAACACCAAGTCACTCTCATCTTATAGGGAGCCTACCCTAAAGCAACAGTTCACTGAATTCACAGCAGCCAACGGAATAGCCACATGAAGGAGGAGGAGGAGGGCTGGCAGCCACTACAGTACTATCAGTTTTTTCTTCCCCTCCCCTCTTTCCATTGTATTTTCAACTATGGATTTCTTACAGCCCCTCCTTCCGGTCTCTGATTTTCTGCCTAACCAGATGGTTTGTTGTTTGTCACATAATGACCCTTATAACATTTTTAAAATCATACTGCACCATCAGATATCTACAGATCCTTCTTTAAGACTACCATAAAGCAGCATAATGTAATTCAGAACAGAATTTATTGACATATTGAATAATGAATTATGTATACAAATGTGAATTCTAAAATCATTTTTAATAGAGTTAATATTTGTATTTAACCAATGGATCAACTGTTGATCAGAAAATACACATAATACTTTGCAGATATTAATTAAAGTTAGTTTTTTTCCCAGCTTAATACATTTAAATTGGGAAAAATCACAAAAGTATTGCTCACAAATAGAACTGCTGAACTGAAAACTTTCTATGAGACCAGCACTGGTTCATGTCAACAAAATATTTAAGCTAAATTTGCTTTTCTTTTATAACTGCTCTGGAAGCCATGTTTCATAATGTCTGATTTGACCTTCTTACATAGAAAGGATTTTACTTGGAGGTCCATAATGTCATAATGTTGGTGGTTCATTTGCCACATACCATAAATCATAGATGGCGAACCTATGGCACGCGTGCCAGAGGTGGCACTCAGAGCCCTCTCTGTGGGCACACATGCTATTGCCCTAGCACAGAGTTTGCCAGAGTTTCTTACTAGAAAGCCAGAGGGACGTGGCACTTTGCAATAAATAAGTGGGGTCCAGATTGCAGTTTGGGCACTCGGTCTGTAAAAGGTTCTCCATCACTGCCATAAATCCACCCAAAAAGCTTGGTCAAGGCTCGTTTCTGGAATTTTAAACCTTTTCCCACAGTCTAGCTAAGGTCATCACCAAACTAAAGTGACCAATGATGACAGTCAACCTTGGAACTAAGATATAACACACAGCACAGAGGCAGGAAATTATGATGAGCTTCTGGCTATAGATTGTTTAATATCATACATCAATTACAACAAATGTATTTGACCCAACTGTAAAAAAATGCTTTACAGAACCACAAAGCACAGCATTCTCACTGTAAAATCCTCTCTAGCATACTACATGGAATGTCAGTATCACACATCAAATAATATGCTTTACTGTATTCCACTGGAGAAAGCTGGAATAAAAGTGACAAGAGTGGGGGAGAGCAGATGCCTGTTTTTCTCCAGTATAGTGGGCCCTTGGTATCTGCTGAGGTTTGGTTCCAGGACCCCTGTGGATACCAAAATTTGTGGATGCTCAAGTCCTATTATATAGGACGACACAGTAAAATGACTTCCCTTATGTAAAATGGTAAAAACAAGACTTGGTTTTTGGAATGTTTTGAATATTTTCACGCCATGGATGGTTGAATCCATGGATAAAAAATGCCTGGATACAGAAGGCTAACCCTGACTCAAGCGATATAGGCAGCATATCATTTAGGTGCGGACCTGAATATCTGAAGGTGAGGTATTTCTTGGGAATCTTTGGACCTGTACAGACAGGCCAAAATAAAGTTGCTTTGGGCCACTTTGGAGGTATACTGTTTAAAATGACACGTGCATCTTAAGAGGCCCGAAGCTGTGCCAAAGCTGCACTCCAGTCCTTAGGACTGGAGCGCAGCTTTGGTGCAGCTTCCAGCCTCTTGGGATGCATGCTTGATTTAAAGAGCACATTTCCAAAGTGGCCTGAAGCAGCTTATTACCAGATTGCAAGAATAAGTTATTTTATTGTATCTGAACGGATTTTAGAACAATTCATTAAAAACACATTCCCTTCCCCCAAGCAATGGCAAAAATATAGTTTGGGTTATACAGTG
>NC_056525.1:71825540-71840010 GCF_019175285.1 Sceloporus undulatus | reverse complement strand
GTTACCAGCTTCGGCTGATATGCCAGCTGCGACCCTACCTGGGCCGGGGGGACCTTGAAATGGTGGTACATGCTCTGGTAACCTCTCGGTTGGATTTCTGTAATGCGCTCTACATGGGGCAACCCTTGTACCAAACCCAGAAGCTTCAATTAGTGCAGAATATGGCAGCAAGACTGGTCACTGGTAGCTCCAGGACCAGCCATATAACACCTATTTTGCAAGATCTACTTTGGCTGCCCATTCACTTCCGGGCGCAATACAAGGTGTTGGTTATTACCTATAAAGCCCTAAATGGCTTGGGCCCAGGGTACTTGGAGGACTGCCTCTCCCCATATAATCCGCCCCGCACTCTTAGATCGGTCGGGAAGCAATTGTTAAGGGTTCCCAAGACGAGATATATTCTCGTCTTCTCAAAGAGCATTTTCTGTCTTGGCCCTGCAGACCTGGAACTCCCTTCCCGACAACCTCTGCTCTGTCACCTCCCTTGACCAGTTCAGGAAGGAACTTGAGACCTATCTCTTCCAACAAGCTTTTCCCCATGTGTCTTGACATCTGTTTTCTCTCCCGTTATACAGTTGCTATTTGGCTTGTTTGTTTCTCTGGTTTTATTTTTGGAAATTGCAAATGTTTTATTGGAATGTTTTTTATGATGTTTTTAACTTGATATGTTTTATATTGTATACTGTTCGATGTATCCATGTTGTAACCCGCTTTGATCTTTGGAAAAGCGGGCTAGAAATAAACAGTATTATTATTAATAAGTATTCAATACTGTTGTAGCAATTTCATCTCACTAAAACAACAATACCCTCACAAGCAGAGTCTTTACCCTTTATGTGGAAGTTAGCCCCACTGAACTCAAATGAGCTTACTTCTGAGTAAATATGCATAGAGATTACCATCTAACAAGTGAAAGGCTATGTGAAAGCTATTATAATCAAACATTTTTGATGCAAAGTCTCTTTGCTTGAAAAAAATGGGGGAGGAGAACCCATGAATGAAAGCGGATCAGTCTAAAGTGGGTTCTCATGTGTTTCCGCACAAAGTCATGTTAACGCTCATGATCCATTCTAACCCTGTGATTCTCCAACTGTGGCACACTACAATTTGCCATAAAACCGGCCACTCAGCAAAGATATGTGCAGTAATGATGGTAACAACAAAGGAACAATTACAAGCATTGCAACCAAAAGCACCACCACTTCATCTGACTGCTTCTCTGGATCGGCCTGGGACTGGTCACCTTTTATGGAAGAAGATCTACATGGCATGTCTCATTTCTTACACACTGACCTCTTCCTTGATCATCCCTAGGTTGCAGTGTACATGTATATGTGTGTACGCACATACATGAACACTAGCCAACAGAAAACCCCAGGGCATGTGGGTCCCCAACTTCTTATCAAGGAAGGATTTACTCCAGGCACTGTTGTCAAATGTGTATAAAAAGTGTTCACAAATAATAAATGGACTTACATTACAGTCTATGTGGATGATCTTATGCTGTGATGTCAAAGACAAGACAGGTAGTGAAGGGGTAATCCAACATCTCAAGACAGAGATAGATGTTAACATTTGGGGAAATATCTCATACTATCCTAGAGTACAAATAGAAAGAAACAGCGATGGAATTTTTTTTTCGTAATCAAAAGCAGAAAATTACAGATCTTGTGGAATGTCTTGATCTAAAATATGCTATAGTCATGCCAACTCCAATGGAAGTGGGTTTCTTAGAAAGCAATGAACAATTTGAACCTTTAGGAATTATGACAAGTAAAGAACTGCAGTTGGCAAACTTTTATATACAGTATTCTAATTTCATGAAGGCTTGACATTGCAAATGCAGTTAGAATTTTATGTAGAATGGTTAACTCTCCTGCTGAAAAAGAACTTATTACAGTGAAAAGAATGGCCAGATATTTTAAAAGAACTACAAATTACAAACTGATGCTACTAGCGAATGACAAACCCCAGCTGATAGTCTGTGCATTTGTGGACTGGGTCAGAGACTTGGCAGCAGATCAGCCAGTGGGAACCTGATTTTCAATAGTGGAAAAGCCATGCGCTGGTCAAGTAAGAAATAGTCTGTGCCCTCCTCTACAGGGGCAGAATGTGTGCCTCCCAAAGCAGACTAAATAAAGTGGCTGCACAGCTTACTTTCAGAGTTTAGGATAATAGTACCAAAACTAACCATTTTGTTGCAAGACAATCAAAGTGGGATTTAAGATAGAATACTGACATAACCTTCCAGAAGGTGCAACAACTGTTTCAATATGGGCTTGTTGAGCCAAAGTACTGCAGGACAGAACTTATGACTGCTCACATTTTTACCAAGCCTTTCCCAAAAGCCCGTTTCCACAGACTTTAAGAAAGGATGTAAGTCATTGACTGGGGTGCAAGCAAATGAGAAGAGGGCTGTTGGAACGTGCTTCCCAACCAAGCATTCTCTTTAACCCTCTTCAGCCATTTGCTATTAGAACAATAAGCTTTCAGAAAGTAAGGGTTTCCTGCACGCCTCCACCCTATACATGCTGTCTCTAAAACTTTCCCCATTGACTCGGACACCCATTATGGAGATGCATCTAAACAACCACACCATGTGACCACAGGACCTTCCAGGTGTGTTTGCAAGCACATAAAGGACTCCTCCTTCAAGATGGTGAGTGAAGGCTCTCCTAAGTTGCTCCTCTTCTTGAAACTTCCCAATACAGTGGTACCCCGGGTTACGAAAGTAATCCGTTCCGCGGAGCCCTTCGTAACCCGAAATCTTTCGCAAGCCGAAATTGCCATAGGCGCTAGCGCTGGAAGCCGCGATTCCGTGTGAAAAAGCGCCGAAAAGCACCAAAAAAAATTTTCGTAACCCGAAACAGTTTTTTCTAATGGATTTTTTTCGTAACCCGGAAATTTCGTAAGGCAGTGATTTCGTATCCCGGGGTACCACTGTATTGGGCAGGTCTGCCAGGGCTTAGGCACTATTGGTAAATAAGTTTGAACATACCTTAAAATGTAGTAATAATAATAATAACAATAACAACAACAACAACAACTTTATTACAGCCATTTGGCCAGCACATTAAAATGTAATTGTAATTGCAAATGTAAAGTTTTTAGTTATGAAATTTGTATACTGCCTGTTTGTCTTATTTTGGTAAAACTAGTCTCAGTGAGACAAATGAGATTCAGTGCTTCCATTTGTAAACTCTCCTAAAGAAGACTAACTATAAATCAAATCACTGTCCATCTTTCCCAGAAAAGGGGCTAACATCCTAGAAATTAACTTTCCAATATGCCTATCAAAGGAAACTCCACTAGTCATTCAATGCCTTCCATTCCATTTATGGTGACTCTATGCACGAGAGCTGAGCCAACATGATGCACTGCTTTGAGTGGTGATTAGGACTCTGTAATATCAGCATTTGAATCCCCAGTGAGCCATAGAAATGGCACTCACTGGCCTTGGGCAAGTCACACTCTCTCAGCTGTACAGAAAAGCAATAGTAAACCTCCTTTGAATAGACAGTGCCATGAAAATCCAGTAATACCCTTGCCATAAGTCAGGCCTACACAACCTATGGCTCATAGGTTGCTTGCGGCCCACCAAAGGATTTTGGGCAACCTGTGAGGATGTTGGTGGCTGTAGCTGAGGTGCCTCCAAGCAGGCGGGGCTTTACTTACCCCCGAAAATAACAGGTGGGAGTCAGTGGTGGCGCTGATGAGGGAGCAGTTCCTTCTCCCTGTGGAAAATGCAGGAATGGTGGATGCAGTGGTGTCCCTCAGGTTGATATCAGTTAGCCTATTCTAATTTTGGCCCCCACCCACTGCTAAATTGGGCAGGTCTGCCAACAAGCTGAAGTTGACTCGAAAGCACATAACACAATGAATGAGAGATCACAGAATCTATATGGTCCAATGAATATTTCTGCAAACCTTGGGAGCACTGATGTTGTTTTGGCAGATGGGATCAACTCTGACCTCTTCTTTCTTAAACAACTATAACAGCTCCTGCTTCTGTGCCTAAGTAAAAGAATACAAAATTAGACTCACACCCTTCCTGCAAGCTAAATACAAACATGGCCTTTTGCTAGTTCTGGCGCTTGTATAGCGGAGCGTATGGCAATGACATATGGGGAGCAATGCAAACAGAAGTTCTCAGAATTGTTAAATCTGAGCATACACCTGATCTGAACATGTCTGAAAGGATTAGGTTTTATCACTCATCCCTGCTCTGGTTCATCCACATGCAGCATACAGGATAAACCCCGCCTGACAATCCTCACAACCTGCTGAGTACTAAAAGTCCTGGGATGTCTTTTTAGGGACAAATGGAAGAGGTCTTATCCAGGGTAGGGTAAAGTGCTAACCTTCAGAGCTATTCATTCACATATACACAATGTCAAATCATAGATAATTTTAAACATGACTTTATTCTAAAGATCCACTGAAATAAGACACACCCTTTTCTTTTCCCGTCTTCTTTGCCTTGAATATCCTACCCTCAGGCAAAGTATCCAGGATGAAGGCACAACATTTACATACTTGTATGTTCCCTTCTGAAATCTTCTGAATGAAACCATTAAACCCTTTATTTCACTGTGCCATCAAAATCAGTAACAATGGATCACTTATATGACCTACACAATATCTTCTTAGATTCCACCCCCCACCCCTACCCTCACCACCCCATACAACCCAATAAGCAATCTGGTTCTCCAGGGCCTTGAATTAGGATGTTGGCATTAATTTCTCTGTTAAGAAAGGTAATAAAATGAATGTTAAAAAATTCTTTTTGATCCAGTACTATTCATGACAAAAAGAAAATTCATCTTCCAATTATCCTATCCTTGTAAGTGAAACACATCTAATATACACTTACCAAACCTTTGCATATTATACATCACAGAAAAGAAATTCTGCATTAATTAGCTATGTCATTTTTGCACTACAGATGCCAGTTGAAAGAAAAAATATGACAATACAATCCGTTCAAAAAGAAGAGGAGTTTGTGCTGCTGCCTTAAGGTTTTGGGTCCCCCCTCCCCTCTTCATTCTGGTGGTCATCAGGGAAACAGAACTGCTCTATTTTCAAGGAACAGCAAGGAAGCAGACAGGAGGCAGGAAACGGGAATGAGAAAGCTTGAATCAGACTGTTCACAGTAAGCTTGCTTCATACTTGCATGCATTCATTTCCCCAAAGCCTCTGCAAACTGCAGGCAACAGGATAAAAGCTTTTCATTTTGTAAATATTCTACTGCTTTTCAAGGGTTTATCTATTGTAACAAAAGCAAACACATGCCACTAGAAAAATTAAGCAAGAGCTCCCAAAAGGAACCCTCAAACACTGTCACAGCCCTCCAATAAAAGAGGTTACTAACAAATAAACAAACAAGAGGTCATTCTTCTGCCCAGACACTACCACTATGTTCAGATAGAGTTTTAGAGGGCAATGTCATTGTTGCCCATGATTATTGTTTTTATTTATAGATTGCTGTTGTTGTTGTATGCCTTCAAGTCATTTCCATTATGAATAGCTTTTCTGGGTCTGAGAGTGTGTGACTCGCCCAAGGTCACCCAGTGGGTTTTTATGGCAGAGCAGGGGAATGAAACCCTTGTCTTCAGAGTCATAGTCCAACACTCAAACCATTATACCATGCTGGCTCTCAGATATAGATATTGAAACAGGTATAGATATAGATATTTAGTAGATATATAGATATACATACAGATATACATATAGATACAGATATAGATAGAAGGGCAACTATGAAAGAATTTTTTGTTATGAAAAATAAATACATGAAAAACTGAACACAATCACAAATGTAAAGAAATATCTCAGAACTGCTCAAGCCATTTCTTGCTCAACACCATGTACAGAAGTGACAGTTGGACAGTAAAGAAAGCCAATAGAAGGAAAATCAACTTATTTGAGATGTAGTGCTGAAGAAGGGTGTAGACAGTCAAGAAGACAAACAACTGGGTTCTAGAGAAGATTAAGCTCGAATGCACCCTAGAAGTCAGGATGACTAAACTGAGGCCCACCCCACTTCAAATTATAAGAATAATGGTAGATACTGAGAGCATGTCAAACACAAGCACTTGTGTAGACTTCGAAAAGGAAACAAATCCAGCAATTCCCTGCCACTTCAAGAACATTTATATATGTTTTTGGGGGGATATTTATTTATCTATACATATTTAGAAAGAGATACATGCATTCCAGCACTCTTTGGAAAAGAACTAAGCTAAAGAAGAAAACGTTGCAATTCATTTAGGTTGTGCTGTCACAGATCATCATATTTGCATCCTTCTCACTTCATTTTACTTGTTGTCCTAGAAACATTTTAAATGTTCTCTTATGTACAAAATTATGTGGTTAGTTGTGATCCCCTGCAATTTGGCTTGTCTTTAGTTTCTAACATCACTGAACATTTTAAGCTTTTCTCTCTGATGTTAGTGGGCGTGTACTTTCCTAGTTTCATTCTTGCTTTTTTCTTATCTTTCTGGGATTTTTTTTTTAAAATACAGTGCGCCCGCATCATACACTGGAAGCTGCGCTGGAAAAAGTAGTGGTACTGTGCGCCACTGCAGGCACGCACCCCATTATTGTTAATGGGGCTCAAGCATACGCAGAATTTCCCTTACGCAAGGGGGGCCGGAATTGATCCCACGCATAAGGGAAGGGACCACTGTATATTTTACTGGCAATATCTTTCTTTTCTTTAGCTGGAGAGTCTTAGACTTCTGTCTTAGGGCTGAAACAGATGGGCACAAAGGGGCAGCTTGAAACTGCCCCGCCAAAAATGCCTCAGGACTGCAGCAAACACACACCACATTCCCAAAGGCGCCCTCTGCCGCCAGCCCAAATAGAAGTGGAAAAGATCTGCTCCTTTTTGACCTGGTTTTGGTCTGCCTGAGGCAGACCCAGTGTGACCCCTGGGTGGCTTCCAGGTGTTCCAGGGCATGAATTGTCAAAATGCCTCACCCCCAAGCCATCCGGTCTGTTTGGTCCCAACAGCTCTCTTCTCTCTTTCTTCTTGATCCTTTTATTTGTTCTTCTTTCACAATCATTCTTATGCTGACAATCTGCAGTTCTCCTTTCTGAGTTCTGCTCTATATCCGACTTCTTTCTCATACTTATGGCTATCTTGTATTTCCAACTGGATATCTTCTTGCTAAAGACTTATTTATCTGCAGCTGAGCTTTATGTATGTCCTGCTGCTGTATCTATATCCTCTTCCTTTCCTTTCACCCTGTAGAATGTTGCTATTCCCTCATTATCTCTAAATATGGGCCTTGGAGTCCTCCGTGATTCTATTCATTCATTCATTCATTCATTCATTCATTCATTCATTCATTGCTACTTCAAAAATTTGTTCCTGGCTTTTAAAAATAATTTTGAAAATGCTATAATTAATTATTTGTCTTCTCCTTCTATTGCAGACTTGCATATCATAAAGTCTTATGGCTCTCTGTTGCCCACTTCCTGCTTAGAACCCTGTGGAATAATTCTAAAATAGACAGACTGATAAATTGAACTGTGTTCTGTATGCTTCCTGTTCTGTATATTTGGAGGTGGAGATAGCTCTAGCTTTTCTATTCTGTTACAGCCAACCAGGTAGAGCTCACCAGTCAGCCTACAGTGAGCTCGCGTTATACGCTGAAAGCTGCACTGTAAGAAGACTTGGTGTAATGGAAGGGGTAATGGCGCGTGTGCCCTGGCATGAGCCCCATTCTTTTGAATGGGGCTCGAGCATAGGTGGAATTCCCCTTATGTGGGGGGATCCGCATAAGGGAAGGGCCCACTGTATTAAGAAAGAGAACAGATTTAATAGGGAATACGTTAAAAGTAACAATATATCTTTCTGCACAAAAAAAGAGGACGGGGGAAGAAAAAGAAAAAAAGAAAGTAGCAGCACCTTTAAAACTAACTGGTTTTTATTTTCACATAAGCTTTTGTGGATATAAACTCACTTCTTTGGATGCAATGCAGAGAGAAAATAAATGCTCATGTAAAAGACATATTTACACAGTTGTGGGAGTGGGACAGAATGTCCAGAAAGATACAAATCATGACCCTTTCCCTAAATTCTCAAAGGGCTGGTGATTAGGTCTTTCAGATCTTTGTAGTGGGCCTAAAACAGACCGGCAGGAAAGAGCAGCTTCTGGCTGCTTTGGGGGCCGGGCCATGCAGATGATGCACGGCCCCAGAGCAGCTGGGAGCTGCACAGAGAGCACACCCAGCTGGAAAAACCAGCAAAAGAAGGAGCAGGGAAAGTCTGCTCTTTGCGAGCGTCTCATTTGTGACTTGGATGAGAACCCGGATCGGGACCGGAACCGGGCCCATGCGGTTGCCACCAATCATGGCTAGAGTGGCCTCTGGCCATTCCTTTTGTCTGATCTGCATCCTGGTCCTGGTATTTTAGAATTATTCCACAGGGTTCCCATGGTCTGTTACTGCTGATGTGTGAAAGCAATAAATCTGCTAATCCAATCTGCTTACCCCAGCTTTCCAGGGTTCAAAACTCCCTCTGAGAAGATTCAGAGAATCATATAGTTGGAAGAGACCACAAGGGCCATCCTGTCCAACCACCTGCCATACAGGAACTCCCAATCAAAGCATCCCCGTCAGATGGCCATCCAGCCTCTGTTTAAAGCCCTCTAAGGAAGGAGACACTACCACACTCCGAGGGAGCATATTCCACTGTGAAACATCCCTTACTGTCATGACGCTCCTCCTAATGTTGAGGTGGAATCTCTTTTCCTGGAACTTGCATCCATTGCTCTGCGTTCTAGTCTCTGGAGCAGCAGAAAACAAGCTAGCTCCATCCTCAATATGACATCCCTTCAAATATTTAAACAGGGCTATCATATCACCTCTTAACCTTCTCTTCTCAAGGCTAAACATCCCCAGCTCCCTAAGTCGTTCCTCATAGGGCACGGTTTCCAGACCCTTCACCATCTTAGTTGCCTTCCATTGGACACGCTCCAGTTTCTCAACATCCTTTTTGAATTGTGGTGCCCAGAACTGGACACAGTATTCCAGGTGAGGCCTGACCAAAGCAGAATAGAGTAGCACTATTACTTCCCTTGATCTAGACACTATACTTCTATTGATGCAGCCTAAAATTGCATTGGCCTTTTTAGCTGCCGCATTGCACTGTTGACTCATGTTCAACTTATGGTCTACTTGGACTCCTAGATCCCTTTCACACGTAGTTTCATCCAGCCAGGTGTCACCCATCCTATATCTGTGCTTTTCATTTTTCCTCCCTAAGTGCAGTACCTTACATTTCTCCGGGTTGAATTTCATGTTGTTAGCTTTCGCCCAGCTTTCTGCTCTATTCAAGTCATTTTGAATTTTGATCCTGTCCTCAGGGGTATTAGCTACTCCCCCTAATTTGGTGTCATCTGCAAATTTGATAAGTATACCCCCAATTTTGTCCTCCAAGTCATTGATAAAGATGTTGAATAGCACTGGGCCCAGGACAGAACCCTGTGGGGACCCCACTGGTCACTTCTCCCCAGGATGAAAAGGGGCCTTTGTTGAGCACCCTTTGGGTTCGGCTGGTCAACCAATTCAAATCCATGTAACAGTTGCCTTGTCTAGTGCACATTCTACAAGCTTGTTTGCAAGAATGTCATGGGGAACTTTGTCAAAGGCCTTACTGAAATCAAGATATACAGTGCGCCCTTTTTTTACGCAGGGGATCCGGACCCCCTGCATTAAAAAACGTGTATGCTCAAGCCCCATTGAAAATAATGGGACTTGTGCATGGCGTGGCAGCACGCATCCTATTAGTCTTAATGGGATGCGCCACCCCTTGCGCCCCACGTGCTCCTGTGGCCTCCCTCGTGGCTTTCAGCATATGCTAAAAAGCCGCATGACGCAGGCGCACTATACTACATCCACAGCAATCTCTTCATCTAACAAGCTGGTAATTTTATCAAAAAAAAGGGATCAGGTTTGTCTGGCATGACTTGTTTCTCTGAAAACCGTGCTGACTTTTTGTGCTTATGGCATTGCCTTCTAGATGTTCATAGACTTTAAAGATCTGCTCTAGAATCTTTCCTGGTATAGATGTCAGACTAACTGGACAATAATTGTTTGGATCCTTTTGTTATTTCCTTTTTCCTTTTGTTTCCTTTTGTTATTATATATGCAGTACTGAGGGCTCTTGTATTCATATATGTATCCTTTCCTCATGCCCCTGCTAACAGAATGGAATTTGTGGAGCAGTTTCTCTTTCTATTCTTCCCTTGTAATTTCCTTATTCAGGGACCACAACTTGTAAAGTGTTTACTGTGTGTCCAGGAAGGTTTCAATATTTTGCAATTGGTGTTTGTGTGTTGCCACTTCTAATTTCAAATTTGTGTTCATTAATCCTCCTGTATAGGGACTGTACTAGTTGTCCAATGTAGAATGCCGAGGGGGCATTGCTGGCATACGATGGCATATATCACATTGGAGGAAGAGCACGTAAATGTATCTCTGATGCTATAATGGCCCCTGTAATATTGCTCCCAGAATAGATGTGGAGACAGAATTGGCATCTGGATTTGTGGCAGGATCCTGTCCATTTGTTACCATCCACTCTATGTATCTTGTTATAAGTAAGTAGTTGTTTAAGATTTGGAGGCTGTCTGTAGGCTAAAGGTCTGCTTCTCAGAGCTTATGAAAGGGCTGTGTTATTCTCCAGAATTGCTTGTAGCTGGTTGATGATGAGTTTGAGTGGTTTCAGCTGGGGACTACAGGTGACCACTAGGGTGTTCCCTCATTTTGTTTTTGGTCTGTCTTGTAACAAACAGTTCCTGGGTAATCTTGCCTTGCCAATTTGTTTCTTCAGCCTCTTAGGTGGGTACTGTAAGTTGAGAATGTCTGCTGTAAATGCAAGAGATCTGAGGTGGGCCTGATCAGATGTAGTTGTATCAGAGGGCTTGGCTGTAAACAAGAGATTTTGATAGAGTGTTCTGGGTGGAAACTAGAAGCATGTAAGTATGTATAGTGATCAGTGGGTGTTCGATAGAGTATGGTACTTAGAAATCCATTATGCAGTTGGTACAGTGGTGTCAAGAAAGTGAATTTGTTCTGTAAATTGTTCCAGGTTCATGCTGAGGGTAGGGTGGAAGTATTTGTAATCCTGGTGGAACTTCTCAACTGATTGCTTTCCATGTGGACAAATTACAAAGATGTTAGCAAAAAACCATAGGTAGGGGAGAGGGTCTTAGGTTCATGTGTTGAAGAAACATTTCTTTTACCTTTTCCTTCCCTCCTTCTTATTAAGCTGCAAGCTACTGTTTTCAAAACATACCTTTCTGTGCTTAATTATAGTGCAGTATTTTGTCTTCAGACTGATTTTACACAGTGCACTTTAGTGCAAAGTTTATTCCCTTACTCTTTTACTCTCAAATACTACAATTCTCCTTTCCCCCCTGGCATTTCACTGTTTTTGTTTGTTTGTTTAAAGTATCATTGCTACTGCCTGCTTCAGCATCCTTCCCACAAAAATGTTTGGCTTTCTCTGGATTTGTCCTTTGCTATATCCAATGCAACCAAATCAAATATGCACTGTTCAATATATATTAATACAAAACACCCATACAAGGCTGTTGTTGTTGTTGTTGTGTGCCTTTAAGTAATTTCTGACTTATTGTGACCCTAAAACAAACCTATTGCAGGGTTTTCTGGGGCCGAAAGTGTATGGCTTGCCCAAGTTCACCTGCTTGGTTTCCATGGCCGAGCAGGAAATCAAACTATGTCTAGAGTCATACTCCACTACAACATGATGGCTCTCACATGCAAGGTTGCCACATAACACATATTGCAAAAATTACTACTTCTACATCTTAAAAAACTACACACTACTCCCATTATACTAACTTATAAGGACAGGAGTTAACAGATGACATCAAAATTGCCAGTTCATAGAATCAAACTAACGGTAAATTCTACTCCTTCTAATATCTTCCAGATAATTTGTTGAATTAACTAAATTTGTAACAGCAATTTGTAATTGATTATAAATAAAGTACACACTACTTAAGAATACAGGCTATTCTGCAAACTGTAAATGGGTTTCTCTTCCCATTTCTTCTAATAGTCACTAATTTTCATTGATCTTGAAAAAAATCTATAGTTAAGATTAGCTAAATTACCAACTTCTGTAAATTCCAATATGCTTAATAAGCCATTCTTGGGAAGGACTGACTGGGTCCTTCCAATGTTGTGCATACAACAATCTAACTCAACTGAATTTTAAATTTTAGTTTATCTTCAATTACTTGATGTATTTGTGTCCAAAAGTGTTTTGCTCTTTCACAGGTCTGCCACCTGTGGCAAAAAGTCCCTTCTTTTTCCTGACATTTCCAACATAGATTAGCAGTACCTTTAAGGGTACCTTGGGGATGATGATGCTCTGAGCTTCTCATCCCATGGAAGCAGGCAATTTACTGTTTAAAAACTGGTCAGTGCCACATTCAGTACAGGATCCCTTAGTGGACCCTCCAAGGGACCCTAGGATACTCCGTCAGTTCCAGGACCCCAAAGTCCCAATATAAGTTCTTATTGCTGTAGCCATATAAAAATATGTATTATACAGATATCAAATCTAAGTAATTGGAGTAGAGAAATAATGGCCGGTTACAGACCGGCGTTTTAGTGCGTGACGAACACGCACTAGGGTTACAAAAGGGCGGTGCTTCTGCACCGCCCTAACCCTAGTGCGTGCTCGTCACACACTAACGGCCCTTTCATATGGCCGCCACCGTGAGGACGTCACGGCCGCGCCGCCTCTAGACGGGCGGCGCGGATGTGATGTCCTCAATCCACGGCAGGCGCCTAGGGCGCCCTTTCCGTAGAGCAAGAAGGAGCTCCGTTTCGGAGCTCCTTCCTGGTCGTGGGCGCCGCTTTGCTTCGCTGGGGGGCGCCTTCAGACGGCTGCACCCAGCGAAGCAAGGGAGAAAGGGGCCAAGCGGCCCCTTTCTCCCCCTCCCCGCCGCCGCGGGGTATCCTTGGGGCTTGAAGCCCCAAGGACTCCCCTTTTCAGGCTGTGGGGAAGCGGCGTTTTGCCGCTTCCCCGCAGCCTGAATAGCAGCGGATCGGGGCCTCAGCGGCTGCCGGTGTAACCACTGAAGCCCCAATACTCCGGGGAAAGAGGCAGGTCCAGACCGCCCCAAATGGGTGGTCTATAACCCGCCAATGTATTTTCTTACTTCTCACTTCTTTCTCCGCTTCTTATTCTGCAGTTATATCTTCTAAATAAAATAAATATATATATTTAAATCAACTGTGCTCCCTGTGCCACCTTCCACCACTGTAAATTTTGTTTTCTCCAAATATTTTTTGTTTTACTCCCATCAACTGAATCCAGTATGAAAGAGAATGTAATAATATTAGTAATTATTCTTTAGCAATGTTTGCATTTATTTCATCCTAACTCATTCTAACCATTTCATTCTAACTTGTTATGGTTCTTCTTTTCTGCCCCTGTATTCTTATAATCATCACTCCGCAATATGATTGTGCTTCAGATTTGGAAGAAGCTGAAACCAAACTGGGCTGATCCAAGCAATTTGGGAAACATTTGAATCAAAAATAGCAGTTTTAAGCAGACTGAAACTGAATCTAAACATACTAGAAGATTCATTAGCAATTTTTACCTGGAAGGACACAGTCACAGCAAATATGTCTCCCCAAATTGATCTATTTCTCCCCAGGCTGTCCATATAAGGACAACTGAAAGATAAGAGAAAGAAGGGAGAGTAAGGACATGGTACACTTTTGTGACTGGCACTTCTAACCTTTGATTCCAGTGTGTAGTGTATCTTCTTCTTCTTCTTCTTCTTCTTCTTCTTCTTCTTCTTCTATCCCGCCTTTCTCACATAAAGGGACTCAAGGAGGCGATTTTAGCAGAACATTTCAACTGCAGTATTTTGAAGAAGAGATATTGAAGTAATATACTCACAGACTGCTCAAGTGTTTTACTTCTCCCAAGGGCAACAATATCAGAACTGTTTTGTTAAAGTCTGTGGGACATGCCAGAGTGTATGATTGGATCCTTGCCTGAAAAATGCTGGTTGTTAAAGTCCATGTACCCCATCAATGTTTGGTCCACACATACATCTGCCTTTATTGGCACTTCATGAACAGTGCATTAAAATGAAAACTGAACAAGTCTTAAATTGTTGTTTGTTAACCATAATCCCCTAATCTCTACATCTATCCATCTGAAATTCTGTAGATCTTTGCTGTAGTGATACCTGAAAGTTGGCAGGTATAATTTATTTCTTAGGGGCTATTGTGTCCATCTGTCCACCTAATTTTGTTGATTTCCAATAAAGAAATAAGAGGGATGAACAGTTTCAGGCTTGTCTGCATGGGCTGAAAGAAATCTCACCTATTTACAGACGATGCACATGGCCAAAATGGGAGGAAACTGTCTCCGGTTGAGCTCCTGGGCTTAATATAGGAGCAA